>NC_048218.1:172996046-173001595 GCF_002007445.2 Ailuropoda melanoleuca
ACCACCTCTTCAAAAGGTTTTGCCTAGGAAAAAGTTAGTCTTTGGCAGGGCCAAAAGGAAGGGTTGCTTACGATAGAGGTGTGTCTTAGAAGACTTGGGTAAAAAGGCCAGACTAGAGAGATTGGGGATTTTAAAAAAGGGGCCACCTTGGATAAAATCCATTATGCTCATGTCACTTTTCATACCCCTCTCTTTCCTGGTCTCTAATGTTCTCATTGAACTCCAAGTGGCCTTCTGACAATTCCAGGGCTTACTCATTCTTATCCCCATCTTCCCTTGCCTTGTGAGGTGGAGAAACTGTATTTTATTACACAATGACATTCTCAAGGAAAATGCTGAAACACCCACAAGCAAGAGACAATTCTCACCCCTTGTTTCAAGGGCCTGTATCTGCCTTTTGGGGGGCAGGCAGAGGGTGGAAGCAAACACATTTCTACAGAAACATCCACACACTGGATCAAGGGTAATGTTTCCCAAAGTGCATTTTGTGAAATTGGGCCCTACAAAAAATATTCTGGGAGGAAGGAGTTATGTGGACAGATACTTGAGAAAATAGAAAATATTATTTTCTTTTCATAGAGATTCATATCCCCAAGAGCAAAAACAAGAAATATTGCAAAAACAAAAAACAACCTGTTAAGCTTTTCTTAACCCAGAATTTCCTAAAGTTAAGTGAACAGATAAGCTACTCTTCTTTGAAGAACAGAAACCTCTTTGGAAAATATTATTCCCAGTTTCTTCTGGTCATGTTGGGAATGGGATGACATAAAGAACCAAAATCACAAGATAAAGTCCTGTGGTCACGCAATTTATACTCTCTCAGAGAGTCCTTAAGCAATCCCAAAGAAATGGAAGTCCATGCTTATTTTAGCCATTGTCTGCAACGTCACTTCCTAATGTCATTCCATTGTATTCATCATCATCTTTTTCTACACACTGACTCTAAGTCTGCAGGAAAAGTGTTTCTTTTCATTTTGTCCTAAATTTAGAAAAGGGACATCTGGTCCCCATCAAGCTACTAGGTAAGAGACTTTAATGTAATAGAAGTTGAAAAGCACGCTTGTGTGGTGACTCAGGTACCTCCACCTATGCTAAACAAGGCCATCCTGGCCTTTCTTCAGGGATCATATGCTATTTTCTGTATTTCCTTAATACCTGTCTATGCTCCCTCACGTACAAATTGAGGCAGTTATTAACACCAGGCTTGCCTATCTCCAAGGTTAGTGACAAAGATTAATAAGGCGAAGTTCAAAGAGGCACTGTTTATTTGGAAAAGAACCATAAAAAAAAATACAAGGTGGTGTCATTACCCTAAGAAATTTACAGGGAACAAGAGTCCAGAGAGGCTTCAAAGTCAAATGCAGACCTTGAGTCTGGTTCTGGAAACAGAGGGAGGACAATGAGTGCGGTAGAAGGTAGAGCTCTAGAGAACGGGAGTGGAGGCTCCATCCTAGGGACTGGTCAGTTGCCCAGTGATTGATTGTCTCGTCAAAAAGACTTGGTTTTGCTAAAATCTTGGGGGCACGGAGATGATCTAAAACTGCTTTGGAGTTCAGAGTCCTAAGGGAAATAATAAAGGAGACAGGCATTCCCTTGCTTTATACCTCAACTATAAGATGGTTTTGGTAAATTGGGGGAAATATGATGCTGTCCTACTAGTAAGCAGCATTAGCAAGCCTCATCCAAGGTGTCCAGAACACAGATGAAGAGAAGGTCCATCACGTGTCAGTAACCAACATGGCCTTGATGTCCATGACATCTCAAAGGATTCCCGAAGGGGGCCTGGCTGACTCAGTTGGTGGAGTATGTGACTCTTGATTTCGGTGTTGTGAGTCGGAGTCCCACATTGGGTGTAGAGATTACTTAAAAATAAAATCTTAAAAAAGAAGGATTCCCTGATATAAGCAGATTCTGGGGAGGCTTGGCAGCGGTTGTAAGTCCTACAGTAGCAAGTAGGAAAAAGTGCTAATGAAAGAATAATCGTTACTGTGAATTTGACCCCACTTTGAACTTCAGCCTCTACTCTGGCAACACATCAGCACCTTTCTTCCAGAGTACTACTGACATACCTGCTAAACTAACCTAATATCCCTGCTCTCTGCATGGTGTTCAAGAGCATTTGCTCTAAAGCTATGCAGCTACATTCAAATCTTGATGCTTCTTACCACCTGTGTGAGCTTGGGCCAATTACTTAATCTCTCTAATCCTCAACTTCCTTATCTGTAAAATGGGTAAACAACAAAGCAAAGACAAAAATTCAGTGGTGTTCTGAGCGTGCAGAGAGGGGGCAATTGACTGAGATGGGCATCTGGAAAATGCTCTTGGACTGATCAATTCTCAGGAGGTAGTGAAGAGGGAAGACTGGGAGTAGAGGTTGGGGCCAGAGTGGAGAGGACTTAGGACACCATCCTAAAGGGTTTACATAAACTCTGAACAACCCTAATACGTACATACTCTTCAGCTATGGAGTTGAAGCTACCTAAACTCTAAGAACTTGTTTCTATTTCTGTCTGTATGTGCACCTAGATGAAAATGAAGTGTTCCTTATTCATAGCACAGTCGAGTCCTGCACTCTTTATCTGGAGCGTGTAGCTCCAGTCATCCAACACAACTGTGAAACAACAGGAGCTAAATAGGCCTCTATATCTTTCCATGTCAAGAGGGCTAAGGAACTTCCCCAGGCTTTCGTCGATCCACCCATCTTCCCACCCACTGACCAATTCATCCACCTCTCCATGCCACAAACACTGCCTGCTCTGGGTAAGGCCTGTGTGGGGTACTGGAGATACAGATATGAATAAAATAGGATACCTGCCCCCAAGCAGTACACAGCCGAGTTTAGGGGATGTACAGGCAAGCAGACATGCCATGAACCAGTGTGCTAAATGCTTTGGGAGAGGTTGGAATAGAGAGTGATGGGGTCCCTGAGGGAGGGTGGGGAGGCTTCACCCTGGGTTGGGTCCTGAAGGGTAAATAGGTGTTTCCTGGGACTGGCATCTTGAATGTGAATTGCATGTAAAGTAACATAATATTTAGTTGTGTTGACTCTTTGTTTTCATGGCAAAGGAGAGAAATGAGCTAAAATTTGCTCAGAGCCCAAATGTGTCAGATACTCTATTAGGTGCTTCTTTAAAAATCTTCTCATTTTACTCTTAGTCCGTTGTGAGGTAAGCACCGTGCTTATCTTCTTTTACTGATGAGCAAACTGAGGCTCAGAGACAAATAAATTGACTCAAGGTCTCACAGCTAGAAAATGGCTCAAGGAGGAAATAAAAGTGGCTTAAGGCTTTCTATTTGGGTTTAGAAATAATAATAATAACAATGAGCACTTTCTATGTATCAGCAATGGTTCTAAGCAACTTTACATGTACACATAATTCTCACACTCACCCTGAGAGCTGGGTGCAGTTGTGATCCTCTCTGTACTATCAATGAGCAAACTGAGGCAGAGGTCGAAGTAGCTGGTACTGGGGCGGCTGGGTGGCTCAGTTGTTTAAGTGTCTGACTCTTGGTTTCAGCTCAGGTCATGATCTCAGGGTCCTGGGATCCAGTCCTGAGTTGGGCTCTGTGCTCAGCGGGGTGTCTGGTTCTCTCTCTCCCCTTCTGCACCCCCTCCACCCACCCCCCACCACTTGCGCAAGCTCTCTCTAATACAAATAAATAAATAAATCTTTAAAAAACCGCGCGAGAGAGAATGAATGAACAAACTGGTACTGTACCATTCAGTGACCAGGCAGTCAGGACTTGAAACCAGGCAGTCTAGCTCCAGAACACATTCTCCTGACCTACAGTTGTGAGATCCAGACAGGAGTCAGAAGAGCCCAGCTGATCCCATCCTATCTGCCCCTCCCCCTCCAGGCCACACTCATGTTACTAGCCCAGGGAAAATTGCAATTCAGGTCAAAGCAATTCATGGTAGATACCAAGGGATGTTTCATGGATAAAAATAAGTCACAAAAGTACAACCTGGGGGATGAGCAGGGGAAAAGTGTACGTGTGTTTGTAACCACAATTGCAATGATTTATCATTGCAATAAAACTGATGGGGTTTATGTACAAAAAAGTGTCTGAGGCTGCTTTTTTCCATCATTCTTTTTCCTATTAGCTGCCTCCCTGACTTATTGCCCCACCGTTGGTCCAGACTCTACGTGAGGGACAATTGTCCTAGCTCAGCCTATACTGGGAATTGTTCTATACCTAGGGATGTCAGCTCAATGCTGGTCCACAGGTCATCTATCACAATTACATGGTGGGCGGGTGGTTAGGGGGTTAGCTCAGATCTGAGCCTGGACTGAACTGACATGTCTTGGGAGTGAGGTCAGGACTCAGTCTGGTTTGGGAAGCACTGAATCTGGAGTGGTGCTTCCTCAACTTTAACGTGCCCATGAATCACCTTGGGGTCTTGATAAGATACAGAATCTAATTCAGTTGATCTGGGGAGGGGTCCTGGATCCTGCACTTCTGAAAGCTCCTGGGTGATGCTGATGCCAGGGCCCAAAGACCACACCTGGCAAAGCAAGAACCATCTTTTATCGTCAGAAAGGTTGCCGGAGCATTCCTCCGGGCCTCCAGAAATGCTAGCAGCCTTGAGAAAAGCTGAGGTAAGAAAGGAGATGAAAGAAAGAGTAAGAGATGGGCCAGGTTGCAGTAGAAGTCAAGCCACCCTGCCCATCTCCCTAACCCATGACAGTGCCCAGAACTATCAAATAGCATGAGGTAATAACTAATATTCTTGATAAGACAACTTTCTTTTGAAAATCAGGCCATTTTCTTCTGGATTATGCACTGAATAAATTTGTAAGGTGTGAAACATGTGGTACAAATATTTCCATCAAGAATTGTTAAAAACAAAAAAAAAATGGGAGTTGCAGGTAGTGAACATCTGTTAGAGTGAAAAAAAAAAACTTCAGCAGATTTCCCAAAGGATTAGATAAATAAAGCATTACCTAAACTTATAAACCCATTTCCTAAGCTCTTGTGGTGCCACGGGTTCTGCTGTGGTGAGATAAAACTCCAAGAAAACAACAGATGTTCCTCTTTTCCTCACTTCGCTTGTTGCCCCCAGCTCTCCACCCACTGAGTCATCCACTGCTCCGGAAGAGGATGGGTTCAGAATCAGTCGAGTTTCTGAAGAGTCAACTACTTTGAAAGCCTCTGGTAACAGAGGCAGAACCAAGATTTTTGAGAGAGACGAAGTCCCTTGAGTTTTTAGAGAACAGGGAAGGATTCAGGATGATGGAAGATCTTGTTTTTGTCACGTGGGGATCTGAGATCAAGCTTGATTCCCTAGGAAGAGGAGGATGCTCAAGGCAGACACCAGGGAAACTCCCCTTGAGTTTGGGGGCACCTCAGAGCATCTTCTCTCTATGTGAAGTCTGAAGAGGCAGCAGAGCCAGAGATCAACATGGGAAAGGTGCAGTAGATGTGAGATGGTGTGAGAGAAAAGCCTTTGCATCCCTTTTCCTGGGTCTCTTGCAATTCTTGGGTGGTTCAGGAAGTTATCTAAAAGTTGCCTCTGCCCCTCAGAGGGGCTCACAGGCGGTGGAGCT
>NC_048218.1:173003166-173139854 GCF_002007445.2 Ailuropoda melanoleuca
CTCCAAGGTTAGTGACAAAGATTAATAAGGCGAAGTTCAAAGAGGCACTGTTTATTTGGAAAAGAACCATAAAAAAAAAATACAAGGTGGTGTCATTACCCTAAGAAATTTACAGGGAACAAGAGTCCAGAGAGGCTTCAAAGTCAACTGCAGACCTTGAGTCTGGTTCTGGAAACAGAGGGAGGACAATGAGTGCGGTAGAAGGTAGAGCTCTAGAGAACGGGAGTGGAGGCTCCATCCTAGGGACTGGTCAGTTGCCCAGTGATTGATTGTCTCGTCAAAAAGACTTGGTTTTGCTAAAATCTTGGGGGCACGGAGATGATCTAAAACTGCTTTGGAGTTCAGAGTCCTAAGGGAAATAATAAAGGAGACAGGCATTCCCTTGCTTTATACCTCAACTATAAGATGGTTTTGGTAAATTGGGGGAAATATGATGCTGTCCTACTAGTAAGCAGCATTAGCAAGCCTCATCCAAGGTGTCCAGAACACAGATGAAGAGAAGGTCCATCACGTGTCAGTAACCAACATGGCCTTGATGTCCATGACATCTCAAAGGATTCCCGAAGGGGGCCTGGCTGACTCAGTTGGTGGAGTATGTGACTCTTGATTTCGGTGTTGTGAGTCGGAGTCCCACATTGGGTGTAGAGATTACTTAAAAATAAAATCTTAAAAAAGAAGGATTCCCTGATATAAGCAGATTCTGGGGAGGCTTAGCAGCGGTTGTAAGTCCTACAGTAGCAAGTAGGAAAAAGTGCTAATGAAAGAATAATCGTTACTGTTAATTTGACCCCACTTTGAACTTCAGCCTCTACTCTGGCAACACATCAGCACCTTTCTTCCAGAGTACTACTGACATACCTGCTAAACTAACCTAATATCCCTGCTCTCTGCATGGTGTTCAAGAGCATTTGCTCTAAAGCTATGCAGCTACATTCAAATCTTGATGCTTCTTACCACCTGTGTGAGCTTGGGCCAATTACTTAATCTCTCTAATCCTCAACTTCCTTATCTGTAAAATGGGTAAACAACAAAGCAAAGNGCAAAGCAAAGACAAAAATTCTGAGCGTGCAGAGAGGGGGCAATTGACTAAGATGGGCATCTGGAAAATGTTCTTGGACTGATCAATTCTCAGGAGGTAGTGAAGAGGGAAGACTGGGAGTAGAGGTTGGGGCCAGAGTGGAGAGGACTTAGGACACCATCCTAAAGGGTTTACATAAACTCTGAACAACCCTAATACGTACATACTCTTCAGCTATGGAGTTGAAGCTACCTAAACTCTAAGAACTTGTTTCTATTTCTGTCTGTATGTGCACCTAGATGAAAATGAAGTGTTCCTTATTCATAGCACAGTCGAGTCCTGCACTCTTTATCTGGAGCGTGTAGCTCCAGTCATCCAACACAACTGTGAAACAACAGGAGCTAAATAGGCCTCTATATCTTTCCATGTCAAGAGGGCTAAGGAACTTCCCCAGGCTTTCGTCGATCCACCCATCTTCCCACCCACTGACCAATTCATCCACCTCTCCATGCCACAAACACTGCCTGCTCTGGGTAAGGCCTGTGTGGGGTACTGGAGATACAGATATGAATAAAATAGGATACCTGCCCCCAAGCAGTACACAGCCGAGTTTAGGGGATGTACAGGCAAGCAGACATGCCATGAACCAGTGCGCTAAATGCTTTGGGAGAGGTTGGAATAGAGAGTGATGGGGTCCCTGAGGGAGGGTGGGGAGGCTTCACCCTGGGTTGGGTCCTGAAGGGTAAATAGGTGTTTCCTGGGACTGGCATCTTGAATGTGAATTGCATGTAAAGTAACATAATATTTAGTTGTGTTGACTCTTTGTTTTCATGGCAAAGGAGAGAAATGAGCTAAAATTTGCTCAGAGCCCAAATGTGTCAGATACTCTATTAGGTGCTTCTTTAAAAATCTTCTCATTTTACTCTTAGTCCGTTGTGAGGTAAGCACCGTGCTTATCTTCTTTTACTGATGAGCAAACTGAGGCTCAGAGACAAATAAATTGACTCAAGGTCTCACAGCTAGAAAATGGCTCAAGGAGGAAATAAAAGTGGCTTAAGGCTTTCTATTTGGGTTTAGAAATAATAATAATAACAATGAGCACTTTCTATGTATCAGCAATGGTTCTAAGCAACTTTACATGTACACATAATTCTCACACTCACCCTGAGAGCTGGGTGCAGTTGTGATCCTCTCTGTACTATCAATGAGCAAACTGAGGCAGAGGTCGAAGTAGCTGGTACTGGGGCGGCTGGGTGGCTCAGTTGTTTAAGTGTCTGACTCTTGGTTTCAGCTCAGGTCATGATCTCAGGGTCCTGGGATCCAGTCCTGAGTTGGGCTCTGTGCTCAGCGGGGTGTCTGGTTCTCTCTCTCCCCTTCTGCACCCCCTCCACCCACCCCCCACCACTTGCGCAAGCTCTCTCTAAAATAAATAAATAAATCTTTAAAAAACCGCGAGAGAGAGAATGAATGAACAAACTGGTACTGTACCATTCAGTGACCAGGCAGTCAGGACTTGAAACCAGGCAGTCTAGCTCCAGAACACATTCTCCTGACCTACAGTTGTGAGATCCAGACAGGGGTCAGAAGAGCCCAGCTGATCCCATCCTACCTGCCCCTCCCCCCTCCAGGCCACACTCACGTTACTAGCCCAGGGAAAATTGCAATTCAGGTCAAAGCAATTCATGGTAGATACCAAGGGATGTTTCATGGATAAAAATAAGTCACAAAAGTACAACCTGGGGGATGAGCAGGGGAAAAGTGTACGTGTGTTTGTAACCACAATTGCAATGATTTATCATTGCAATAAAACTGATGGGGTTTATGTACAAAAAAGTGTCTGAGGCTGCTTTTTTCCATCATTCTTTTTCCTATTAGCTGCCTCCCTGACTTATTGCCCCACCGTTGGTCCAGACTCTACGTGAGGGACAATTGTCCTAGCTCAGCCTATACTGGGAATTGTTCTATACCTAGGGATGTCAGCTCAATGCTGGTCCACAGGTCATCTATCACAATTACATGGTGGGCGGGTGGTTAGGGGGTTAGCTCAGATCTGAGCCTGGACTGAACTGACATGTCTTGGGAGTGAGGTCAGGACTCAGTCTGGTTTGGGAAGCACTGAATCTGGAGTGGTGCTTCCTCAACTTTAACGTGCCCATGAATCACCTTGGGGTCTTGATAAGATACAGAATCTAATTCAGTTGATCTGGGGAGGGGTCCTGGATCCTGCACTTCTGAAAGCTCCTGGGTGATGCTGATGCCAGGGCCCAAAGACCACACCTGGCAAAGCAAGAACCATCTTTTATCGTCAGAAAGGTTGCCGGAGCATTCCTCCGGGCCTCCAGAAATGCTAGCAGCCTTGAGAAAAGCTGAGGTAAGAAAGGAGATGAAAGAAAGAGTAAGAGATGGGCCAGGTTGCAGTAGAAGTCAAGCCACCCTGCCCATCTCCCTAACCCATGACAGTGCCCAGAACTATCAAATAGCATGAGGTAATAACTAATATTCTTGATAAGACAACTTTCTTTTGAAAATCAGGCCATTTTCTTCTGGATTATGCACTGAATAAATTTGTAAGGTGTGAAACATGTGGTACAAATATTTCCATCAAGAATTGTTAAAAAAAAAAATGGGAGTTGCAGGTAGTGAACATCTGTTAGAGTGAAAAAAAAAAACTTCAGCAGATTTCCCAAAGGATTAGATAAATAAAGCATTACCTAAACTTATAAACCCATTTCCTAAGCTCTTGTGGTGCCACGGGTTCTGCTGTGGTGAGATAAAACTCCAAGAAAACAACAGATGTTCCTCTTTTCCTCACTTCGCTTGTTGCCCCCAGCTCTCCACCCACTGAGTCATCCACTGCTCCGGAAGAGGATGGGTTCAGAATCAGTCGAGTTTCTGAAGAGTCAACTACTTTGAAAGCCTCTGGTAACAGAGGCAGAACCAAGATTTTTGAGAGAGACGAAGTCCCTTGAGTTTTTAGAGAACAGGGAAGGATTCAGGATGATGGAAGATCTTTTTTTTTGTCACGTGGGGATCTGAGATCAAGCTTGATTCCCTAGGAAGAGGAGGATGCTCAAGGCAGACACCAGGGAGACTCCCCTTGAGTTTGGGGGCACCTCAGAGCATCTTCTCTCTATGTGAAGTCTGAAGAGGCAGCAGAGCCAGAGATCAACATGGGAAAGGTGCAGTAGATGTGAGATGGTGTGAGAGAAAAGCCTTTGCATCCCTTTTCCTGGGTCTCTTGCAATTCTTGGGTGGTTCAGGAAGTTATCTAAAAGTTGCCTCTGCCCCTCAGAGGGGCTCACAGGCGGTGGAGCTGCCATGCAGTCAGAACAAAAATAATCAGGACTGTGGGTGGCTCCTGAGAGCAGAGAGCAGAGGAGGAATTCAAATATTTCATCAGTGGGTACAGTGGAGACAGATGTCTGTGAACAAAGATCTAGCAGGACAAGTGAAACTGTCATAGATGTCAGCATGCGGCAGGCTGCATAGGAGGACAAGGAGGTGGGCCCTCCCAGTGCAGTGTAAGCGTCCATGCCCCAGGAACTAACTCATCTTTGGTGGGGGGGCGTGGAGAAACAAGGGCCAGGTGATGAGCGGGGCAAAATATTATATAGGCCATTTACTCAAAGGAGAGCCTGAGGAAAAACCCCAAAGGGAAAGATTTGCCTTAGAATGGAAAGTTTTAGATTTTTCTCACCAGGGAAAATTGGGGTTTGAGAACAAAATAAAATGCAATTATGGCAAAATGAAGTTTCATTTTTATATTCCCAAGTTGGGGACTCTAAATTTTGTACCTGCACCAGAACTTGGTAGACTGGGAGAAAGTAAGTGCTAAATANGGAATTGAAAGTTTTAGATTTTTCTCCACCAGGGAAAATTGGGGTTTGAGAACAAAATAAAATGCAATTATGGCAAAATGAAGTTTCATTTTTATATACCCAAGTTGGGGACTCTAAATTTTGTACCTGCACCAGAACTTGGTAGACTGGGAGAAAGTAAGTGCTAAATAAATGCTCATTTGGAGCCAATAGATTTTAACTGAACTCCTCGATTGTGCCAGCCATGGTTCAGGCTGCTGGGCAGACTGAAGTGAACAAAATAAGTTCCTGCCCTCTTGGGGGCTAGGGTGAGATAGAAAGGAAACAAATCTGTATGCCATGTATTGAATTCTATGAAGAAAAGTCAAATAAGGCAGGTAAGAGATGTATGTGTATTTGTGTGTGATGTATGCACGTGTATTTGTGTGTGGTGTATGCATGTACACATTGCTAGATGTGTGTATGTTGCATGTTCTTTTGCAGGATTTTGTATCAGTTGGTCTGGGAAGACCTCACACAGATAAAGCACTGTTTGAACAGAGACCTAATTGCAGGGAAAGACAAACCAAATCACTCTGGGGAAAGAGGATTCAGGTAGAAAAAACAAAAATCAAGTCTCTGAGGTCTGAGCAGATTTGAATGAATGAATGAATGAATGGCCCTATTTTCCCTTCAAAATATCATGAATCCTCTCTCCCCCAAATATATTGTTTGGTTTTGCCTATTTTTGAACTTTGTAGGTTTTCGGTGACTTGCCTTTTTACCTTGTGTAATAGGAAGGTTTTGAGGTTCATTCATGTTGACATGTTGCTGAAATGCATTGATTTCCCCTGCTGCAACCTATTCCAATGAATGAGCACACCATCATTTATCCATTGTATTGCTGATGGACTTTTGGGTGGTTTCTGTTTCACTATAAACATTCTTGCATATGTTTCACACAAAAGTTTCTCTTTAAGGCCAGGATTCCTGACCCATCATGGCACACAGAGAAAACAGTATTTGCTCAGCACACTGGGAAAAGCTAGAGGGAATTTGGGGGTACCTTCATGATTATTGGTGAAAAAAATTAATTTCTTATATTACATAATTATGTTACAAAAATGAATTTGTATAAAACTTCCACATAGAATCTAAAAAATCAGGTTTTATGCATGCAGTTTCTGGCCAAGATTTTAAATGATGATCTTTAAAAATTCTTGACAAAAACCATTATCCTCAAGGTTGCAAATAAAAATCTTAAAACCATGTAACAATACTTCAAAAATGGTATTTAAAGAATCAAAACAGCTCTTCCTTTTCTTTCGTTGACAAACATTAGGTTGAAAATGCCTTGATAATGCAACTGGATTTCAAATTCAGTCGAAATTGTTTATATCAACGGTTATGAAAAAATGAGGAGGCTCTCATTTGCTGAGGAGGCATGGTTATAGCTATATGGAAGTCATCGAAGGAACATTCTGCTACAAACTGCTGGAAGCACCCAATGTTGAGACTTGTGGCTAAAGCTACACCTGGCGGGAGTCCTGCCAGACCTCCTGGCCCTTGGCCTCCCAGCACAGAAAAGGCACTCCGCAGTTGGTACACCTTGAGCAGAGCTACCCCACCTAGCGTGTGGGAAGGCCGTGGCTGTGCCTTGGGCTGGTGGCGCTATTGGAGGACTTTGTTTTTTTTTATGCCTGGCACACAAGGGCAGAGAGGACCCCTTCCCTGCACGCAGTGCCTNAGGAGTCCTGCCAGACCTCCCTGGCCCTCGGCCTCCCAGCACAGAAAAGGCACTCCGCAGTTGGTACACCTTGAGCAGAGCTACCCCACCTAGCGTGTGGGAAGGCCGTGGCTGTGCCTTGGGCTGGTGGCGCTATTGGAGGACTTTGTTTTTTTTTATGCCTGGCACACAAGGGCAGAGAGGACCCCTTCCCTGCACGCAGTGCCTGTGGAAGAGAAGCTTGTGCAGGACTTCGCTTGCCATCCTCTCAGCCTGCCAGGCGTCCNGGGACTTCGCTTGCCATCCCCTCAGCCTCCCAGGCGTCCCATCAAATCCGGCCTCCTCCACTTCATCATCCTCTGAGGAGCAGCCAAAGGCCACGCAGGGGGTACCCCTGGCTGGAGAGCTTGGCTGCACATGAGAATCATCTTGATGTTTTGAAAAATACTGATGCTTGGGTCTCGACCTTCAAAACAATGTTGGGCAAAAGTACTTTTCTCCTGCCATTTTTACAGGTGGAGGAGTAGGCTCAGAGAGGGCAATTCACTTGTCCAAGGTCACAGAGCCACGGTTCAAGTGTGGGCTGGCTCCAGATCTTGGGCCTTAACCACTGTACTGTGCTGCCCTCTAAATGATTACACATTCTGAACCTTTATGACTCCTCACTACTATTAATCACTAATGCCTCTACTGTATTGATAAACTCCACATTAGTTTAAATACACAGATTAGGAATCATAAGATAGTTGGATGATTCCTAAATGATGCCCTTTTTAAAATAACACTATTTTTTTTAAAGTATCCCCCCAAAATCAAGAAATCCACAGAGGCCTTCAATTCTTAGAGTCTCCTAATGAGGGTAAACAGCCTGTCACTCAAGTTGGCAGGTCACAGAGTCTACAATTGGGCTTCGGCTGGCCAAGTTCACCTTGAGAGTTAGTGCTGCAAGCTCTCCGTTATTTTCAAAACCAGAAAAATATAATTTCTCTGTTAAAAAAAAACAACAAAAAAACACCAAACACAACTTAGAAGAGACCGTGTCCTGGTTCCACTGATTGGGCCAGAGAGGCTTGGGGTCTAGGACCCCAAGGTGCCAGAGGGGGCACAGCACTTTGTTTCAGAGGCACCCACTGGGCTTAAATCATGTCTCTGCTGCTGGAGGGGTCAGTGGGAAGCCCATTGAAGTCAGAGCGTGAGAAACATCTGCTTCTTCCTCTTATCTGAAAGCTGTCACGACAGTAAACCGATCTGAGACAAGAGGGCTTTGTGAGAATTGGTTTCTCCTGCAAACAAGTTGGCATGTAACATCAGCTGCTGGCAATTTTAATGACCTTTTGGTTGAGTACAGAAAAAATTGTCGAATGGCTCTAAAATAACTGTGTGCTCTGACCTCTTCATCAGCCCTCTTCTGAGCTCTATTTCCAGAAGAAAATAGGTAGGATGATACTCATGACTTTGAGGCCTTTTCTGTTTCCTTAAGAAGTCATTTGCCCCCACGGCACCTTGCAAAGGCAAGGCACTGTCTTCCTGACTGCAACCCCTCCCTCCTGCCTCCGACTTTTGCATCAGCTCTAGAGGAAACCTGGTTCACAGATGTTGGAGCCCCAGGTCATTCTCCTTTACTGATCTCAGTTGCTGCCAGTGCTGGTGGGGCAGGCAAGAGCTGAGTATTGAATGCCTTTCTTTCTCCACTCCCACCCTCATAGGATGAGAAACAACCAAACATAAACAAACCCATCCAGATGTTAAAGATGAAACCAAAAGGTACAATTCCAAAGCTTTCTGGAAAGCACCACTGTTGAAGATGGAGTGAAAATAATAAGCCTTTGCTCTACAAACAGAACATGTTTTTAAATTGAAATTTCTAAAAACTGGGAAAAGATGTATTCTGCCTTTTGTTTATTTTCCAGGAGCTGGAAATTAATTTCTTCCTTTATGTAGAGAGGAAAGAATTTTGGAAAAAGAGAAATGGGGCTTGGCTAAGGAATTAGCAACAGAGAGCAGTTGGGTAGGGGGAGAGGATTCTAGTTCCTCACCAGAAAGGGGATGTGTGTGGCCATGTGTCTCATTCTGGGTTTCCTTAGGTAGATGAATCTAATGTAATTTTGTTCCTTTTTGATTAAGGCAATTAATTAGAGGCTAAATTAAATATTTGATTTTCGTATTTTTTAGATTATTTTACTTTGAAAATTCATAAGTCTCTCGTGAAACAAATCACGAGTTTTTGTTCAGAAAATGTGGACACCGTGTCTACCTAGGGCCCTTCTATTCAGGAGCCAAAGGGTGGGCCTGTCCAGGACTTGCCAGGCAATCAAAGTCAGGGTCAGCACAATGTCCTAAAAAGAAAGCCTTCCTTCCCCACCAGGGCCCGGTGAAGGTATAGATGAAAGCAGGGGTAGGGTGGGGCAGGTGAGGCCATTCATAATGAGACAATTGGCAAAACCAGTGAGAGCAGCCCCGGGGTTTTCCTGTGGCACGTGAGACCTCAGCTCCACCTGAGGACTTGAGAAGACCATGGATTTAGTAGGGAGAGGGCTCATGATCTGAGATTCCCTTCACACGACCCATGCTGCTTTTCTCTATAAGAAAATAGTTGTGCATCTTGTATGTAGCCTTTGGCTTTTCATCCTTTTAACAAAAACGTACGAAATGATTCACTACAGAGACACGGAAGCCCAGAGAAATTAAACAAATCATCCCAGGAAGCATAACTTAGTGGCAGAGCCAAGACTGAAAGCCAAGTCTCAGGATTCCTGACCTGTGGCCTCCCATAGCACAGCACTGCTGACTACTCAATGGCCCCATGTCACCTTCATGTCATTCTGCTTTAGGAGCTTAACATTTATAGCAAGGCCTATTTTGGTGGCTGGAGGCAGGAGAGGACAAAAAAAAANTGATAATGCAACTGGATTTCAAATTCAGTCGAAATTGTTTATATCAACGGTTATGAAAAAATGAGGAGGCTCTCATTTGCTGAGGAGGCATGGTTATAGCTATATGGAAGTCATCGAAGGAACATTCTGCTACAAACTGCTGGAAGCACCCAATGTTGAGACTTGTGGCTAAAGCTACACCTGGCGGGAGTCCTGCCAGACCTCCTGGCCCTTGGCCTCCCAGCACAGAAAAGGCACTCCGCAGTTGGTACACCTTGAGCAGAGCTACCCCACCTAGCGTGTGGGAAGGCCGTGGCTGTGCCTTGGGCTGGTGGCGCTATTGGAGGACTTTGTTTTTTTTTATGCCTGGCACACAAGGGCAGAGAGGACCCCTTCCCTGCACGCAGTGCCTGTGGAAGAGAAGCTTGTGCGGGACTTCGCTTGCCATCCCCTCAGCCTCCCAGGCGTCCCATCAAATCCGGCCTCCTCCACTTCATCATCCTCTGAGGAGCAGCCAAAGGCCACGCAGGGGGTACCCCTGGCTGGAGAGCTTGGCTGCACATGAGAATCATCTTGATGTTTTGAAAAATACTGATGCTTGGGTCTCGACCTTCAAAACAATGTTGGGCAAAAGTACTTTTCTCCTGCCATTTTTACAGGTGGAGGAGTAGGCTCAGAGAGGGCAATTCACTTGTCCAAGGTCACAGAGCCACGGTTCAAGTGTGGGCTGGCTCCAGATCTTGGGCCTTAACCACTGTACTGTGCTGCCCTCTAAATGATTACACATTCTGAACCTTTATGACTCCTCACTACTATTAATCACTAATGCCTCTACTGTATTGATAAACTCCACATTAGTTTAAATACACAGATTAGGAATCATAAGATAGTTGGATGATTCCTAAATGATGCCCTTTTTAAAATAACACTATTTTTTTTAAAGTATCCCCCCAAAATCAAGAAATCCACAGAGGCCTTCAATTCTTAGAGTCTCCTAATGAGGGTAAACAGCCTGTCACTCAAGTTGGCAGGTCACAGAGTCTACAATTGGGCTTCGGCTGGCCAAGTTCACCTTGAGAGTTAGTGCTGCAAGCTCTCCGTTATTTTCAAAACCAGAAAAATATAATTTCTCTGTTAAAAAAAAACAACAAAAAAACACCAAACACAACTTAGAAGAGACCGTGTCCTGGTTCCACTGATTGGGCCAGAGAGGCTTGGGGTCTAGGACCCCAAGGTGCCAGAGGGGGCGCAGCACTTTGTTTCAGAGGCACCCACTGGGCTTAAATCATGTCTCTGCTGCTGGAGGGGTCAGTGGGAAGCCCATTGAAGTCAGAGCGTGAGAAACATCTGCTTCTTCCTCTTATCTGAAAGCTGTCACGACAGTAAACCGATCTGAGACAAGAGGGCTTTGTGAGAATTGGTTTCTCCTGCAAACAAGTTGGCATGTAACATCAGCTGCTGGCAATTTTAATGACCTTTTGGTTGAGTACAGAAAAAATTGTCGAATGGCTCTAAAATAACTGTGTGCTCTGACCTCTTCATCAGCCCTCTTCTGAGCTCTATTTCCAGAAGAAAATAGGTAGGATGATACTCATGACTTTGAGGCCTTTTCTGTTTCCTTAAGAAGTCATTTGCCCCCACGGCACCTTGCAAAGGCAAGGCACTGTCTTCCTGACTGCAACCCCTCCCTCCTGCCTCCGACTTTTGCATCAGCTCTAGAGGAAACCTGGTTCACAGATGTTGGAGCCCCAGGTCATTCTCCTTTACTGATCTCAGTTGCTGCCAGTGCTGGTGGGGCAGGCAAGAGCTGAGTATTGAATGCCTTTCTTTCTCCACTCCCACCCTCATAGGATGAGAAACAACCAAACATAAACAAACCCATCCAGATGTTAAAGATGAAACCAAAAGGTACAATTCCAAAGCTTTCTGGAAAGCACCACTGTTGAAGATGGAGTGAAAATAATAAGCCTTTGCTCTACAAACAGAACATGTTTTTAAATTGAAATTTCTAAAAACTGGGAAAAGATGTATTCTGCCTTTTGTTTATTTTCCAGGAGCTGGAAATTAATTTCTTCCTTTATGTAGAGAGGAAAGAATTTTGGAAAAAGAGAAATGGGGCTTGGCTAAGGAATTAGCAACAGAGAGCAGTTGGGTAGGGGGAGAGGATTCTAGTTCCTCACCAGAAAGGGGATGTGTGTGGCCATGTGTCTCATTCTGGGTTTCCTTAGGTAGATGAATCTAATGTAATTTTGTTCCTTTTTGATTAAGGCAATTAATTAGAGGCTAAATTAAATATTTGATTTTCGTATTTTTTAGATTATTTTACTTTGAAAATTCATAAGTCTCTCGTGAAACAAATCACGAGTTTTTGTTCAGAAAATGTGGACACCGTGTCTACCTAGGGCCCTTCTATTCAGGAGCCAAAGGGTGGGCCTGTCCAGGACTTGCCAGGCAATCAAAGTCAGGGTCAGCACAATGTCCTAAAAAGAAAGCCTTCCTTCCCCACCAGGGCCCGGTGAAGGTATAGATGAAAGCAGGGGTAGGGTGGGGCAGGTGAGGCCATTCATAATGAGACAATTGGCAAAACCAGTGAGAGCAGCCCCGGGGTTTTCCTGTGGCACGTGAGACCTCAGCTCCACCTGAGGACTTGAGAAGACCATGGATTTAGTAGGGAGAGGGCTCATGATCTGAGATTCCCTTCACACGACCCATGCTGCTTTTCTCTATAAGAAAATAGTTGTGCATCTTGTATGTAGCCTTTGGCTTTTCATCCTTTTAACAAAAACGTACGAAATGATTCACTACAGAGACACGGAAGCCCAGAGAAATTAAACAAATCATCCCAGGAAGCATAACTTAGTGGCAGAGCCAAGACTGAAAGCCAAGTCTCAGGATTCCTGACCTGTGGCCTCCCATAGCACAGCACTGCTGACTACTCAATGGCCCCATGTCACCTTCATGTCATTCTGCTTTAGGAGCTTAACATTTATAGCAAGGCCTATTTTGGTGGCTGGAGGCAGGAGAGGACAAAAAAAAATCATATAATAAAGGTAGTTTTTCTTTTGTTAGCAGACTTCAGAGCCAGGCAGAGAGGATGAAGGAATAAATAATTTAAAGACCAAGGGCCAGAGACATGGCTAAAACCCATTTATTCCTAATCGACCCAAGGCTGGCCCCTGTAACTAGACATGTCGCTTCCCTCTGCCTTTCTTCCTCTGGGTAGTTTTGCTCTGTGATTCTTTTTACTGAAGTAAAGGTGATTATTACACAGTCCAATGGCACTTAATGCAAATTTGAACTATGTGAATTTGAGATAGTGTGACCTGAAAATATTGCCTAAGAGGAATCTCTTAGGCACCCCGTTATAGATCAAGTATTGGTTATCTCAATTATCTCAGTTGGTTACCTAAATTGAAAAAAAAAATACATTCCTCAAACTAAAAAAAAAATTACACAATTTCAAAGCAGGGGGACACGTGAACTATATGTCGTGTTCACATTTGACAGTGTCACTTTGGCTGCTTGATGGCAACACCCTGCCTCCTTTGTCAGTGGACTGTGGGTCACCCTCATGTTCCCATGCACCAGAATTTCTGCAAAAGATGGTCACTTTTGTGCTGTTATTTTAATATTCATTGCTACTTAAGCATTTAAAACTTTCCGAATCACAGAACAATATCATCTAAGATGTCATTAAGTCATATGGCTCGTGAGAGTGCTGAAAACCGGGTCTTGAAATCAGTGACTTTGCAGTGCAAGTTACATAAAATGTCATTACAGAAGCTGGACAACCACTGAGACAGGCCAAGCAGTAAATTTAGTGAACTCTCAAAGGGAAATATTAGAGAAAATACTGAGAGAAGAAAAAAGAAATATTGAAGGGCAAACATGTTACATGTTTGTGAATAGATACATTTTGAAATAATAGTCCTTCCACCGTACCCTCAATTGTTTTTCCTTTAGGAAAGTTAATTATGAGAGCTTTAAGTTACAAGAGGTCTTCGGGAATGCATCCTTGACATAAATAGGATATGCTGTACCTAAGTGTTACGGGTTGAATTGTGTCCCCACAAAAGATGGTGGAGTTCTAACCCCCAGACCCTGTGAATGTGATTTTATTTGGAAATAGGGTCTTTGCAGATGATCAAAATAAGAGGAGGTCATTAGGGTGGTCCCTAACCCAATATGACTAATGTTCTTATAAAATGGGGGAATTTGGACACACAGACAGGTCTGTACAGAAAGAAGATGACATGAAGACACAGGGAGAATGCCATCTACAAGCTGGGGATTTGCCTGAGACCACCAGAAGCTAGAAGAAGCATGGGAAGGATTCGGTCCCTCACAGCCCCCAGAAGGCAGCAAGCATGCTGACAACTTGATTCCAGACTTCCAGCCTCCAGCACAGCGAGACACTAAACTTCTGTTGTTTAAGCCACTCCATTTGTGATACTTCATTAGGTTGGCCCTAGCAAACTAATACACTGATTGACTGACTGACCTTTGTTGAAATAACCCATTTTTGGGGAGGTACAAACCTACCCAATGTTTTGGCCAACAGAGGACTGTGAAGAATGCCTCTTGGGGGGGGGCGGAATGCCTGCCCCCTAGGTTACCAGTCTCAAGGGTAGTGCCTTTGCTTTCTCATCTGTCATTTATGGGGCCATGTGACGAGTTCATCAGACACACTTCTACAAGATTGGTTGACTTTATGGTGGAAAGTCAGTTTTTGACAGGGGTGATGATGAGATTGCAGGAGGAACTCGGGGCACCGCCTGGATGGCCAGGCATACTTCCCAGAGTCTTGCTCCCACTTAGAATAGAGCTGGGGTTAAGTTGGTGGGAACAACCGGGAAGGCTGAATGAAGTTGCCCTAAGAAGCTCAGAGGCAATATTAATAACCTGCATTTTTGTCAAGAGCCAGGTGTGTAGAGTTACAGAAGAGCATAGCTGAATGGAGAGGTAAGGGCAGAGGTGGGTGGGTTGAGGGGAGGAGTCTGAGCTGAGGTGGTGGAGGGGTACAGTGTGAGGTATCATGGTTTAAAGTGCTGCACTGAGCCAGCACGCCAAGGGGGACGAGGCTGGGGCTTTCAGTGGACAAATATTAGGCTGGTGGAGACAGAAGCAGAAGTCCTTCCCTCTGCCCTTGGCCAAAGGACACCAGTGGTGGTGTCAGTTAGAAGGGAGGGATTGAGGCTATCCACAATGGGTGGTTCTGGAGTCATATGTCTCATCGTTCACAAAACAAAAGGGTTTCTTGAGTTGGTGTCTATTTCATATGCCAGTTGGAAACAAAGTCCAGTGCCAGTTGGGCTGCTGTGATTTCTGAAGTAAAACCATCTAACAAGGACTCTGTGGACAGAATATGAAACAGATAATCAAAGAGGTTGAGATTCAAATGCAACTTCTAGTCCTTGAATGGCTGACCTCTTTTGATCCAGCAGGCACCAAGTTTTCCCTTACATTTCTTCTCCTGTCTTCATCCCTCCCTCAGTCATTATATGAGCACACATGGAAGCAAGCAGAAATGGTGGAGGGGAACGTAAGGGATTATGTATCTTTGGGGGAGGGCAGTAATGACAATGATCACAATAATAGCAATGGGAGTCATGGTAGCTAATATTTCCTGAGGACTTTAGAAGTGCCACGCCGTGGATCAGATACGTTGATTCTCATATTTTGAAGATTGTATTTATTTATTTGAGAAAGAGAGAGTGCATGAGAGGGGGAAGGGTCAGAGGGAGAAGCAGACTGCCTGCTGAGCGGGAAGCCCAATGTCCAGGGACTCCATGATCATGACTGGAGCCGTAGGCCGATACTCCTCTGACTGAGCCACCCAGGCACCCCTGTGGATTCTCATTGTAATCATGTAAGGAAGCTGTTGTTACTCATTTCTCATAGATGAGAAGCCAGTGCCAGCCAGATTTTAAGTAAATGCTCCACATCACCCAGATGGTAAATAGTAGACTACAGTAGTACATGATATCACAGGGTAACATATGGTAACTAGGATCTGTGGCCTGGGCTTTCCTTACTACAACTCTCACAAAGTAAGAGATGCGAACTAGATTAGCCCCTTGCCGTGAGAGTGGTGGGGATGCAGAGCTCACAGGACAGTTTGTCCTAGAGAAGTCTCGGTATAAACAAGGGGCTGGGCGTGAAACGAGAAGTGGAAGTGAGACTATGCAAGTTTCTGGGTTGGTGGAGAGGGGTGCTATATGGTGAAATCCAGATTTTCTCAGCATGGTCAAGCAATACACAGCATTGAAAAAGGTAGGGCAAGGACAACAGCATCAAAAGAAATTCATGGTTTGGTCCACTTGTTCCTACTGTGAATCGCTGTTCTTATAGATCGCAACTCTGAGGCCATAACGATGAAATTTCAGAAATGACCAATCCCTTTGTCCATTATTTACTGCAAATTAGAGAGGGACGTATCCTTATCAAACATGGTAAAAGGGAGATCACTTGCTTTTGAGTTCCTCCTTTGCTCCATTCCTCAGCTGCCAAATGCTGGTAGTCTTGGCAGTAATTTTGCATGCAGTTGTAAGCTGTCACTTGGGTAATAAAGGGGAGGACATCTAGCTTGAGAGTGTGTTTTCCAACATGGCCAGGAGCATTCTGTACAAAGAGAGTTATGATTAATGATTAAGCTGGTAGATGAATTTGACTATAAAACTTGGCCAAGGTCAAGGCTGGCATGACGGGTGGACTGGATGAGGCCATTTGAGGGCCAAGGTGGGGCAGATGAGTGGAAAGTCCCAGAAGAATCCAAGCAGGAACACCTTACGTGGGGGCTACAGAAGAGATCTTTTGTAAAGGAGGGCATGGGAGGGAGGAAGGAATGGTGAGGATCTGGGCTGATGTCTTCTCCACAAAGCCACTGCCCTGCCTCTTCCTCTGGCCTACCTAAGCCACTCTGTGGCTGCTATTACTTCTCAGGCTGCCGTACGAATTTCCTGTAGCTGCTGCAAAAATCAAACTTGGTGCTTTACAACAGAAATTAATTCTTTCACAGTTCTGGAGGCCAGGCGAGAATCCTTCCTTGCCTTTTCCAGCTGCTGGTGGCTGTCAGCACTCCTTGGCCTCCTTGACTGTGTCACTGCAATCTCTGCTCTGTAGTCACAGTGCCTCCTCCTCTTTCTGTGCCTTCTCTCCTGTCTCTTATAAGGACACTTGATATTGGATTTAGGGCCCACCTGAGTAATCCGGGATGATCACATCTCAAGATCTTTAACTTAAATACTTCTGCAAAGACCCTTTTTCAAAATCACAGGTTCTGGGCATTAGGAAACGGAAAAATCTTTTGGGGGACCACCATTCAACTCATTATAGGTGCCAAGAGTCCGGGAACCATGAGGACCTGTATCTTTGTTGTTTAAAAAAATGCTTTTTGGTCTCTGTGTCACACCTATTGCCTAGGCTTGAATTTGTGAGTGGTGTTTAGTGACAAGGCAAGTCAAACTTCAAGATGTCTTTTAGCCAAAGCTATGCTCCTAGTGATCTCTAGGTGACTCCTCTCTCTTGGGCCTCCCAGTCTAGTCTTCTCTGGCTCCTCCTCTGCCTGTGCCCTTCAGCCTATGGTGGGTGAATTAGACCCAAGAATTACTAAGAATGCAAGGGACTTCCGAGACCATCTAATGTCCATGCGTTGCAAGTGTTTCCCACAGCTATGGCCAACTCTACCCCAGACTCATGACAGATCTTAAGTATCTGTTGTGACGCCGGTCCAGCTGGAGCTTCAGACTTCTCAGGCCAGACCCCATGGCAGCCACTGCCCCAGGTTAGAGTTAGCACATGGGGAGACATCTCTTCACCATCTCTGACCCAAAATACAACTCATTTTCTGAATGAGAAAACTGAGGCCCCAAGAGGATAAGAGCATTGATAAAGGTGGTGCTCTATTCCACTGTATCTCCACACTGCATTTCCCAGCTCAAAAAAAAAAAAAAAGAGAAAAATCAGATTAACAACCCCACAGATTAGGATTGTTTTTCACCTTCAAAATACCTAGGTGGTCCTGATTGTCTTCTTATTTGTTTTAACAGCTCCCTACCCCCGCATAGACACATGGGGCCTGTCACCCTACCAACATGACTTACCACGTACCATACAGCCATTCTGCTCTACAGCCTCTGACCCCATCTGCTAGCTCATATAAAACAAAATTTATATTAAATGGGGTTTTAGAAAAATCGTCATGGCCTAATTGAACATCATTTGTTGGGAAACAAACCATATGTTGGCAATTTTGATTCCCAGTTCTTGGCTTGGGGCCAGCTGAGTTCCAGGGGGAAGAAAGAGAGCCCCTCTCCAGGCCTCACTGTACCCCCATCAATGTGCATTTCCTGGGAGTGGTTCCCACCCTGAGGTTGAGTGGCTGAGATGCTGACCTCCTTAGACATGTGAATTTGTCCTGTTTAGATCTATTGTTCAAAAAGAACAGCCCTAAAACATCACATTCAACTCAGCTTCTCCAATAGTTCTTTGGGCTGCTGCAATTTGGGGGGAAACTGGCAGCATCAGCGTGGGCAAGGGTTGAGAGGACAGGAGTGAACATTTCAAGTTTAGTGGGAAAATGAAGAAATCAGGCCAGAATCAATCTTTAGCATGGTCTGTTTGCTCCCAAGGCACTTGTCCATGTGTCGCATGGGGTGAAGCGATCTTGACGGGGGATTTTGAGGAAGAGGGGGCCTGCCATCTGCAGTGACCGAGGGGCCATATACAATCCTTCATTTAAGCCACACCTTGGCCCTCTGAGACAGCTGCTGTCCCCTCCCACTTCACAGAACAGGAAACCAAGGTTGAGAAAGTTAGTTATTTGCACAAGGTCAACTAGTAACTGGCAAGTGAAGTAATCGATTTCCAGTGTTGCCTTCTAATTAAGCAAGGTATACCAACAGGGATCCATAGTAACTGCTAGGGCAGTTTTTCTTCTTGAATATAACATTTCTCTAGAGGAAAACTCTACAAGTAAATTCAACAGGGACAGTCATTGAAGAAAGGACATCATTCCAGGCTGAGAGCTGAGATAGAACACAAGATCTGACAGGACAAATTGTGTGACCAACGATATCCCCTTCATCCCCAGACTGGAGATCAGTGGATCCCTAAAGTCCTTCTTGAGTCCTTCTGAACTTTGCAAACTTCACCAGTTGTGTTAGTTACATTTTGATTATATTTTGAATGACTATTGGGGCTACCATACTAGCTGCTTGGCAATATTTAAGATGGAAAATCTCATTTAACCCTCACGTCAACACCAGGTGGATGATAGGTATTGTCATAGCCATTCCACAAATTAGGGAGCTAATTAAGAAGGTTACATAATTTGCCTCCAGTCCGAATCCTAGGGCATAGTGGGATTTTAGCTCCAAGGCTATGACTCTCCAGTGTGTTCTAGGTAATGCCCTCTGGTTTGAAACTCCTCTGAGGACAGAAAGAGTGGCTTTGTTTTTATTTGTTTGTTAGTTTCCCTTTCACTGGGGAAGATTGTGTCATTAATGAGTCCCTTTCTCTATTCCCTGCTGCCTTTGTCCTTTTAGTATCCACAGCCCTAACTCATTCTATTTTGGTTTGGATTTCAACCAATTGAAACCTAATCCCTGATCCTGTTAGCTGAGAGAGCATCAAATGTTAATCCTCCAGGGAAAGTGTTTTAAAAAGGAGACTCTGGAAGGGCAAAAGGCCTTTGAGACTCAGAGATTCTCTAATGATAGAAATTGAAGCAGGTTGACGGGGAAGATGGTTTTGAGAGGAGAGGTCACCTCAAAGCTTCAGAACAGGTAGAGAAAATGCATGGTTCACGCACCTGCAGCATCATCGCCACCGAGAAGTTGGCAGAAGGGCAGAATGTGGGGTCTGCACTCTCATAAGGTAACCGGGTAACCTGGGGGTATATTACAGTGTGGGAAGCACTGGTCTAACCCATACTCTGACTTCTTTGTCTGAACTCAGGCTGGAACGGAAAGGTGAATTGAAACTACCTTGTCCAGGTGCTCAAGTGAGAGGGAACTTTATATAGGCAAGAGCAGCCAAAAATCAGATCTGGGCCTCCCTGACAGAGCTAGCAGTTTGCTGGGGAACACAGTTGACTGACTCAAAACCGAATAAATGGGCCAACCTCAACGTGTGGTGGCTGAGTTAGCAAAAATCTACCAGGTTGGATCCAATTCAAAATGTTTTAGTTTTAGATAAGCGATATCTAGTTTCTCCCCCATGAGGGCAAATGTAAAATAGCCTAAAATTTGTATTAGCAGTTAGAGAGTTGGCCAGATCCCTTTTCCTCTGGGAACCAGTGCATTCATTTCTCTCACAGCTTGCCTCATGAATTAACTATTTCCCCTGGAACTGAAATTGGACAAGCTTCCCTGAGCAAAAAGCAATTTCATTCCCCTCTGATTTTTTTCTAAGTGCAGGTTAGCTTGAAACTCAGCACTACCCTGCTCTGCAAAAATGCTCCAAGCTGACCTGTTCTTCTCCACAACGTCATCTTGTGGGTAAATCGGACCCTAAGAATTGGAGGAAAAAGCAGCCCCA
The DNA here is from genome assembly GCF_002007445.2 of Ailuropoda melanoleuca. Lineage (NCBI taxonomy): Eukaryota > Metazoa > Chordata > Mammalia > Carnivora > Ursidae > Ailuropoda > Ailuropoda melanoleuca. The sequence continues at coordinate 173,023,120 of NC_048218.1, forward strand.
GAATTTGGTGTTTTCTTAGCTTATTGTACTGTATTTCTGGCAAGTCTTTCAAACTTTAAGTGTTTTAAAATTTTCCCTAATATTACTTACCTCGCCATCTCCTTTAGGGATGCCAAGTGAAGGTTAACAGGATGGTGCAGTGAGTTTGATCTCCTGGGGAGGAAAGGAAGCCTATAAATATATCAAACACTATGACTAGGTATAGAGGAGATTTTAAAAAGAAAGATAAATCATGAAAACAATCACCAACCCACATTAACCTTGCTGCTACGGGACTGCCCTATTTATAGGCGTGGCCATCGGAGCCATTCTGATGAGTGACGGCTTCAGGAGGGGCAGTCTTTAACGCAGCCCAGCCTTCGTTCTCCCGCAGCATGCTTTGTAGCAAGCCCCCGCTGCCTTCAGAATTACATCTCAAAACTTCAATTCTTGTGTTTTGATCTTTGTTCACCTCATCAAGCGCAATTTTTATCACTTCCTATCTCCCTTTTGCTGTCATTTCTGTTCAACACCTCTCTTCAGTGCACTTTCCTGTGACATTTACTGTTCTTTTTGCTCAGAGTATTCTTCTCCCATTTTCCAAACATCATCACCTGATTGATCCTGATCCCTTGGGTCTCAGCTGCCTCCTCTGTGAAGCTGCACAGGGTCTTATAAGCCTGAGTGGAGAGGGCCTCATGGGGTCCCAGTGCGTGATGGGTTTAAACCCTTTCCAATAATCCCTGGCTTACTCATCTTTCTCTCCTAGACCACTGGTTCTCAGCCTTGGTTGAATGTTTAGGATCACGTGGGGACATTTTAAAACTCCAAATATCCAGAGCATACCCCACACTAATGAAATCACAATTTCTGGGGGTAGGGATTCAGGTATCAGTATTTTTTAAAGCTCTCCCAGTGATTTCAGGGTATACGTCAATTTGAGAACCGCTGTAATAGCTTGTGAACTCATAAGAGTGCCGACAATCACAATTCCCATGATGCTTGGTACATAAGGGCACCCAACAGAGCTTAATGAATGGTGAGTGAATGAGACCTTGGGGTTGCAACTTTGCGGACCCTGAACTTTGGCTCTCAGGTCACTGTTGGAGGGTCATGCTCTTAGGTACCTGAGCCCCTGAGATTCATCTTCAATAGAAACCAAAGAATTTTATTTTCAGGAAACGTAACCAAGTTAATCAGATACTTTTATCACCGCTCCTTTCCTGCTCCCAGCCATTAGCTCATTCTTTTCCCAGTAAGGAAGCCTACTTAGCAAAATTAAGATTAGATAAGACAAGGGAAGGAAGTGGAAGGTCTTACAGGATGTTTTTATGTGTCTGTGATGCCTGATAAACACCAACTTTCTGCTATAAAGATTCCATGGACTGGATATTCTTGACATTTGAGATAATTTATCTGAAAGGGCTCTGAAAATCATAAGGTGGCATTGTTGTTATCATGGCTGCATTTCACTTATTCCCATAACAAATATTCAGAAGGTCTTTATGACTGCACTAAACACTAGGAATATAGAGGGGCCGAAGGGCAGTTGCTACTTCTGTGGGGTGAGTGTCCTGTAGCATGCTGAGAATGGGTCATGGGCATGTAGGGTGGTAAATCCAGGCACTGAGAGAAAGGAGTGCTATGCAGGTATGTTCCCTGCATCGCTACCCACCTCCAGGTTGTGAGCACAGGAAGGATGGAAGCCATCCTACTTCTTTGCATTTGCTCAAGGCCTGACACAATTCCTGGCATATAGTAATTATATCAACTGTTAAGATAAGGTTAATCAATTATGGCCCATTTGTCAGGTCAGATTCTTTGAAGTCCAGGAATTAGAAAACCAACTTAGATTCACCTAAGCATAAAAATATTTATTGGAGGGGCTAGGGTACTTGAGAAAGTCAAAACTAACATCAGAAAAGAAGAACACAACTTAAAAGCAGAACTTTTGGAAGGCTGTACCCAGGGCTCTTCTCAGGACTTCTGACCCTAGAAATTTGGGCCCCCTTGGTACCATTCACCTCTGCTTTTCTTGTTCGTGTTGGGTTCCTTCTCTCTTTCTAAAGGGTGGCTTGGGACATGTAATCGGCATAGGGGCAGGCAGTGGCTCTGGACTCAACATTTTCCAAATCTTCCCTCTGGAGAGGAAAGGGCTGTCTCTCCTGAGCTTCATTCCATGGGAAGGACTTTGATTTCCAGGATGAAGAGGTTGCCAACCCTGGACCAGTCACTGAGGCAGAGTGTAGTCATATACCTATAAAAGGATGGGGATGGGGTTCTCAAGAAAAGCGGACATTTTCAGAATGGTGCCACTTGCTGGCATGTGGGTGTTTCAGTAGACTCCTGACCCTGTCAGTTATGGGAAACAGGATTAACAGGCTGTGGCTATTAATTGCAGATTTGTAGGAAAAGCACAAGAATGTCTAAATGCTCCTCTGCAGGGCAACTGCAATGACAATGAATGAGAACATGTAACTTTTGCAAACCCTAAGCTAAAAACCCATTTGTCTGGAAATCTTGCTTTTATGTTTCTACTGAAACTAGAATAACATTTATCCCATAGTGCCCCAAATCTGGTAAGATTATGATCATAACTTTTGGCCTGAACGGCAATAGCAAGAGGTTGGAAAAGACTACCCTGCCCTGAAAAGTGTTGTGCTGGTTACTCACAGACAGTGGCTGCTGCAAGGACCATCACACACTCAGTGGGGCTCCATGCAGATCTGGGGCCTGAAGGATCTGCATCTGAAGAAGCCCCCCTTTACCCAGACTGCAAGTGCTGTTTAAATATTCTCTGGTACTTCATTTGATAGGGGATGGGAGAGTGAGACCTTTGAACAAGTTTCTACTTCTTACTGTCCTGAAGCTTCCATTTTATTGCAAGTAAAAGACTCCAAGGTGGTCTTGTCCAGAACGAGGGTGTTTTTGGCTAGTCGTAGACCAGTAATGTTTCTAAAGTTCTTTCTGATGGTGTGAAGTTCCAGAAGCAAGGCAGAGAGTGCATGAGTGCACTGGCTTCCTTCAAAGTGGAGAATGGAAATAAGCCTCTCTGGTAAGCAACATCTTGTAGGAGTTGGGATAGCAGAGGAAGAAATAACAGGGCAGGGATGATGTTCCTCAAGGTTTTCATGTTGCTGTGAAAGTTGGGTCTGGCAAAATTATATGCAGGACAGAGGTCACTGAGCCCAGCTCACATGAAGCCAAACAGCTTGGACAATGTGGGGACAATTCAGGTAAAGCAGATTTTCCAGGAACAGATGAGATCCAGGACAAGTATGTGACCCTGGCATAAAAAGAACAAATTAAGGCCCCAAAGAGAAGCAGACAGAAGAGAGCTGTTGGCCAGAGTGTTGAGTCAAATCCCAATGATAGTTGGGCAGATCACCAGCCTGGGAAAATGGGGCGGAGGCAAGACTTCTTTACTTTGTCTCAATTGTCCTCTCCCAGGCTAGTGACCCAGGAAAATACAATGACAGCAGCATTCTTATAGCTCATTTTAAACAGGACTGCTTTTCTGTGGCTGGCTTTGCAGACAAAGTCCCCATACAAATTGCTACTGAGTGTTTGCCACATTTTAAACAGGGTTCTTTGGTGAAGCCACAGTTCAGGGTAGCAAGAATTTTTTAAACTGATGTTTAAAATAAACACGGCATGGATGTTTCTGCACTCTGCTAGCATAATTGCTCTCAGGGGGCAAATGATCTTTCGCTTAACCGAATGAATTAATAGATCTGTGGTTCTGTAGAATGCAGCTCCCCCTCCTACCACCGAGACAGATCTAAGGTTTGGAAGCAGGGGACAGAATATAGAGAGAAGCAAGTGGTTCTGCATGAAAAATTGAGTTGAATTCAGAGTTTGTGCAGACAGAGAGAGGAAGGGAATGGAGGAGGAAAGAGAATCTGCTGGCTGCGAGGAGGATGATTCTTGAGGAGGCTGGGTCGTGAGAAGAGACGACCAGCAGAAAAACTAAAGCTGGCTCTCCTAGTGGAAGGACTAGCCAGGGAACTTCTAGAAACAGCAACCTTTAGTGTCTCCCTTTATTGAAAATATTACTACAAGAATAAGATGTTAAAGTGTATACTCATTTAGAAACCATAAAGGCAAACAGTGTTTGTGGCTTTGATTTAAGAATCATCCGTTTCATGTATTGCACATATCCTATGATGTGTGCAATGTAAGCCTGCCCCCATTGCTCCAGGATCATCACATTACCCCACGGTCAAAGTGATGGTACGCACCTGCCTTGCAGGTGAGTTTTGTGGAAATCAAGGAAGAAGGGGCTGTAGTCCATGTTTGGGTCTATGTGGGGGGAAGAGAAAGGGGCACCATCAAACAAGAAGATAATGTAATAGGCACAGGAAATCAGTTGAGCAAGTTGAGCCCTGAGGAAATGTAGGGAGCGCATTGATTTCCTCCCCACTGGGCAAGGCCTTCTACTTACTTATTTCTTCCTTTTTATTATTTTTTAAAAAAATTCCAACCTCTTATAAATGAAAAATTTAAACATCCTGAAATGTTGAATGAATATCACTCTGACTTCCTGTATGCTCACCACAGAGTCAAGAATTGTTAACATTTGGCTATGTTTGATTTATTTCTCCTTTTCTATGTATGATTTTAATTTTTACTATTTGTATTATTATTATTTTTTTGTGGAGCCATTGGCATATAAGTTGCAGGACATCATGACATTTGAGTTCTATGAACTTAAGCGTGTATTTCTTAAATATAAGCCACTATCGGGGCGCCTGGGTGGCACAGCGGTTAAGCGTCTGCCTTCGGCTCAGGGCGTGATCCTGGCGTTATGGGATTGAGCCCCACATCAGGCTCTTCCGCTATGAGCCTGCTTCTTCCTCTCCCACTCCCCCTGCTTGTGTTCCCTCCTCTCGCTGGCTGTCTCTATCTCTGTCAAATAAATAAATAACATCTTAAAAAAATATATAAGTCACTATCACTTAACTATTGAAAGGAAAGGTCAGCCCTAAAAGCTAGGGAACTTGGAGGTCACCAGATGGCTGGCACCTGAGTCATAAAGCAGGGAGCACAGAAAAGGCCCCACTCTCACCTTCCAGGAACTCTGGTGAAGCAAGGAGATAACCCTCCCACCCCCTGCCTACTCGACTCCCAGCAGACATACTTTGTAATGTGAAAATCCTTATTACATATCACCCATATTCTCTCCCTTACTTTTTTCTCCCCATAGCTGTTTTCTTGTGTTCTCTTCTCTTGACTCTCTTTCTTACTCTATTACTCAGTGAAGCATCTCCTTGTCACTGCCAACCCCAGACTGGGTCACAGTTAGGGAGGGACACAGGAGCCTTAGAGGGCTGATGGGTTTTGAGGGAGAGAAGAGAGGGGGAGATGTGGCTGGAAACAGAGAGATTGCTGCTTGTGAGGGAAAAAAGTCTTAGGCATGATTTAGCCCCAGGCACCCCTGGCACTGGTTAGGGGGAAGGCTATGTTGGACCAGCCGTAGTGGTCTGTCAGTCTGCTCTGCCAGGTTCTGTGTTTCCATCTGTGCATCCATCACTCTGTCTCTATTTTTGACTCTGACACTATTTCTTTCCCTCCTGGTGTTTGTCTCATTCTATGTCTTTCTTTCTGGCTCTCTCTTTTATCCCTGTCTGTCTGTCTGTCTAGCTCCTCCCTTTACCACTTTTTCTACCTCATCTTCAAATGATGCTAAACTTAGAGAAGAAGCCTGTCGAAGCAGGGATAAGATATGGCACTCAACAGTATCTGCTCATTTTTAGGAATATTAGTGTCCATACATCTGAGAAACATTTTGGGGACTTTGTAAAGGAAAACAGTATGTAGTTGTAAAAGAATAATGTTGGCAATAACAAATAAGGACATAAACCGCTTCATGATTTTGTTTGTTTCCATTTGGGTGTAAGTGCTCATGGGATAAATAGTTACCATTTCAATGGTCAGGATGCTTTATTTACCACACTGCTGTCGTTCTCCGTGGCCTTTTTGGGAGGATGAAATCTCCTCTATGCCAATTAAGGCTTTAAGGAAGAGACAGGCACTGCTTTTCTAGATTCCTGCAGAACAGGTCTGGTAGCTATGAGCCTGAGGGCAGTGTAGACAGCCCCTCCTAGAATCTTCTGGAATTGTGGTTCCAGCTAGTATAAGGACCTTTGCCAAAAAATTGGAAATTCCAATGGCATCTAAGCAGGTGCATCTCCCCAAGCAACCTGAGCAACCACTGGGCCCCCTCGAGCTCATGGCTCACCTCAAAAAGCCTCAAGCCTCTGGTGATTGATGCACTGGATCTGGCGGGCACACAGACCCTGCTGATAGGCTGAGTTGCTTGAAACAGAATCAATAGAACTTTTTCTCTCCATCATCATTTCATCCTCCTAATTGTGTCTCATATAAACATATAATCTGGTCGGGCGGGCAACGTCTAAATCAAGCACCAGGAGTCACATGTGCCAATTACAAGACAGTTATGCTGGGTTTGCTGCGTTTGAATCTGCATTAGATCACTGAAATCTGATTTTCCTATTGTTTAGGAGAAACCTCTAGGGGCTATTAAGGTTAGCTGCAAATAAAGTTAGAGACCCATCGTCTTTAAGTTCAATGTAAACATTATTTATTGGGAACCGATTATACGCTCTGTACTATGCTGGGTCTGTGGGGGAAGGCACAGATGGCTAAAGTCGACCTCAGACCTGAGACAGGCGACAGAAGTATGGGAGAGTGAGCAGGATCAGGAAGGGAATTGGGAAGCCCTCCTAAAGGGGGTGGGATGATGGAAGCAGGGACATGAAGAACACAAAGGACTCGGGTGGAAAAGAGAAGCAAAAGGGAAGCCCAGAGGGAGACAAGCGACAGCATGAAATGCTGCAGACTACAGCTGTTCCTGGAAATGGAAAGTAAGATTAGACAGTAGTCTGGAGCTGTTTGAGGGGAGGCTGGGAAAGCCTTTCTGGCACTTTGGGTGTTTTCACTGTGTCCTGGGAACCATTACAGTTTGCTCTGCTTCTTGTCATCAGCAGGGACTGAGTTTACGTGGCGGGCTGACTTTTAGAAATGCAGATTACGTTGTATGCTTACAGTTTAGTAGACCATACAGGGCTTGGAGGTCAGAGAGACTTGGGTTCAAATCTCAAATTCTGCACATCCAAAGAGAAATTAAACAACTCTGAGGCCAGGGCTGCCCCCCAATGTTTCTTTCCTTCTTTATTCCTCTGTTTTTCTTCTTCTGTATCTTGCCCCTCTTCCTCCTGTGAGACATCAGAATCTCAACTCTGAGTGATGACGGAGATGGCCTCCACAGGCGAGGTCTATGCCAGCTGTGCCATCTCCCCCAGCCTCTTGCCTCTGTCTGCACCCTGCACCGGCCCAGATGCTCAGCACTTGGCTAATTCTCTGCTAAGAAGCTACGGATAGAAGCATTGGGGAATGACGCAGACTTTACTGAAGAGTCCTTGGGGGCAGAGGAGGGTGTTTACATCAGATGTTCCACAGCAAATCACTTTAAAACCTCCCATTCGAGATTTCTGTTCTTTAAAGTTACCTCCTGGCAGTATGGCCTCTGGACACCAGCCTCTTCTTCTGCCGTGACAGCATCCACTGGCTCTCTTCTTCCCTCCTCTTCTCGTCTCATTAAAATAATTTCCTTCCTGATTAGGCAGAGCAATTCAACCTGGCCCCAATTCTTAACAGCTATTTGTACCCAATCATCATGGTGAACAAATCAAGGATCTGTTCCCAGCGGCCATCTAGTGGCATCTGGTACTACTTGAGTGCCCCTGAAGGGTAAAAAAACAAAAAACAACAACAAAAAACACCTGCACGAGGTGTATAAATTAGGCCCTCATGAAGATGACGATCAAATTTATAGATAGAAAGAGTTAGCTCTTACTCTGTGATGAGAACCATGTACAAGTTGATGGAATAACTATGGTTATATTTGATTAGTTCTAAAGGATATGCAAGAGGGTCCAGAACGCACTCACTGTGTAACTGGTAATAACTCTTAAACAACAAGCCTAATGGCCTGGTTCTGGGGGAATCTGATCCATTTCCTTCTGTACCTCATTATGGAGGAATAGCCCCTTCTGGGCTTTCCACAGTCCTTAGCTATTGCTTCTTGTTGTTGTTGTTGTCTGGCCATTGCTTTTTAGCTTACACTTGGCTGGTGGTGCTGCAGCCCCTGCCCCTGCTGTGCGTCGTGGCACTGCCAGCTGTGTCCTCTTGCAGGGTTACTGTTCTGCATGCTCTGGTGACAGGACTGGGAAGATTAACCTCCAACCTAAAATTGAGCCGTGAATTGTGTCATATTATGGCACCACTACCATCATTAAATACCACCCTCTCCCTACTGCAGTGGATTTAGATGTAACAGTGCAATAACTACATGCCAAATAGCATATGGGAACATGAGCTATATGACCTTGATTTTGAGCCTTTTTGTTTATCCACATGTAAAATGGTCATAATATTGACTTATGGTGCTGTAATAAGGATTAAATGCTCTCTCTATTATGTAAACTGCTTGGAAACTAGTAAGTATGTACATGTTTCTTTCCTACAAGTTCCTACAAATTTCCCTTTCCACAAATGCTAAGTTGCTATTACAGTATTGATCAAAATATGCATTTAGGAATAGAAGAATCAAGATAATAAACTAATATTTGTCAAGCAAGGAACTCACATTATTATAGAAATCAGGATAAAAACTAGAAAAGAGATGAGATAGCGAAGGAGTAGATCATAAGGATATCTTTGAGAAAAAAAACGAAATCATCACTAATCCAACTGGATTCTAGATCAGAGATTATCAACTGGAGAACTGGATAAAGTAAAATATTATACAGGCCATGTTTTTTATTTTATTTTAAGAAGACCTTATTATCTTTTTCAGAGCAGTTTTAGGTTCATGGAAAAACGGAGAAGAAGGTAGGGATGCCCCACCCATCCACCTGCACCGCCCCCCCTACTGTCAACATCTCCCACTGTAGTGGTGCATTTGTTACAATCAATGAACCTACAATGATACAACATAATCACCCAAAGTCCAGAGATTAATTTAGGGTTCTCACTTGGTGTTGTATATTCTATGAGTTTGGACAAATGTATAATGATATATATCCATCCCTATAGTATCATTCAGAAGAGTTACACTGCCCTAAATATCCTCTGTGCCCTGCCCATTCATCTCTGCCTCTCCCAAATCCCCAGCAAACACTGATCTTTGTACTGTCTCCATAGTTCTCCTTTTTCCAGAATGTCATACCGTTGGAACCATATAGAATGAAGCCTTCAGATTGGTTTCTCTTGCTTAGTAATATGCATTTAAGATTTCTCCACGTCTTTTCATGGCTTGATAGCTCCTTTCTTTTTAGCACTGAATATTCCATTGTCTGGATGTACCAGTTTATTTATTTGTTCATCTAGCAAAGTAAATCTTTGTTGATTCCAAGTTTTGGCAATTATGAGTAAAGCCGTTATAAACATCTGTGTGCAGATTTATGTGTGGACATAGTGTTCAGCTCCTTTGAGTAAATACCAAGGAGTGCAATTGCTGGACTGTATGGTAAGAGTATATGTGGTTTTGTAAATAAAAGTATATGTAGTTTTGTAAATAACCACTGAACTGTCTTCCAAAAGGGCCATACCATTTTGCATTCCCACCAGCAATGAATGAGAGTCTCTGTTGCTCCACATTCTCATCAGTGTTTGGTTTTGGCTGTATTCTGATTTTGGCCATTCTAATAGGTGTATAATAAGTATTTCATTGTTATTGTAACTTACATTTCCCTGATGATACATGACGTAGAACATCTTTTCATATACTTATTTGCCATCCTTGTATCTTCTTCGGTGAGGTGTCTGTTAAAGTCTTTGACCGATTTTTTAACTGTTTTCTTATTGTTATATTTTAAGAATTTTTGGATAGCAGTCCTTTATCAGATGCGTCTTTTGCAAATATTTTTTTCCCAGTCTGTGACTTGTTCTCTCTTTTTCTTGACAGTGGCTTTCACAGAGCAGAAGTTTTTAATTTTAATGAAGTCCAGGTTATCAATTATTTCTTTCATGGGCCATGCCTTCGGTTTTGTAAGGGCCTTGTTTTTTACCCTAGAAAAAACTGGTTCTCTCTAAAGAAGGATGGCTTGTCCTTTATGTGGTGACCTATTATGTTGGCAACCAGGACATAAGACCTTTCATTCCTCACCCAGGATCCTTTCTATAAGCCTTTCCAGCAATCACAAGATGAACTCTGGATTTTACATCATGTTTTTAATTTCAACATCTTTTTCCTAAAATGATGATGGGAAAAGAACTCTGAAGAAGCAAGTTTAAATTTAGTCTGCCACTTAGAAGTGAAGTGACCTTGGATAAGTGACTTAACTTTCTGAGTTGTATTTTTTTGCAATTTGGTAAGATGATACTTGTTCCATGTGAAGTCATCAAGTACCTGACATGAACTCACTAAACCTTAGACCCAGTCAATCATTCCCAAGTGTAATGTCTACCTTGACCATGAATATTTGCCAAAAGGCCAATTTTTCATTTTACTTATTTAGTTCCATCCCTGGGTTTAAGTTTTCCTAATGGACTCAAGTACCTTGCTTTATTACTTTTTTCCCTAATGTTTCTAATTAAGTGTATGCATTTGATGTGAAGGGGTGTGTGTGCGTGTGTGCGTGCATGTGTGTGCAAAGGGAGTTTCTTTGTGAGCAATGGTGAAACAGGACAGAGTCGTCGAGGGAACACCGTGCATTGCTGCCAAAGCCCCTGTACGCTGCCATGTTGCCTAGCCATTGCCACACACTCAAAGATTTTTCTCTGGTGCTTGTCCTACACCCTTCTTTGCCATGGGTACTCAAACACTCAGGACTACATGTTCTAAATGAAGCCTTGGTAGATGGGCAGCCACCCCCAAGATGAAACTTCTTATTTTAAACCTGAAAATATAATGTGTTGCAGTGCTAATAGTAGAAGCAGAAGATTTTCCAACTGAATTTTAAAATTCAGGCCAGGTCAGGTCTAGCAAGTTTTTCATCTCAAGTGTCTAGCAGGGCAAGTGTTTCAGTGTGATCACAGGCAGCCCAGGCAGGCTACAGATTTGCCAGAGACCACAGTTTAAAGGTCTGCCAAGTGTGCCACTTGACTGACCCACCCCAGAGAAGTTCCTCCAACCAAATTCCTTTTCTTTAGGGCGCTCATCTTGATATGTAGTTGAACATTCATTAGTGTGACTTCATCTGTCTTCCTTTTGTACTGTAAGCTCCAAGAGAATAGAGATTGTGTCTAGCACAGTGCCTGACACATGAGACTTTCTGTTGTAGAAAGGAAGAAAATGGACATTTGCTCAGTATGTATTTATGTTTGTGCCAACTGAATGCTAAATAGACAACAAATAAATCATTACTGAATGATAATGAGAAGAATCAAATGGGAAGAACATTAATATTTGCAAGCCCTAATGAACCATTCTTCCTCTATTGATTGGATTTTGAGTTTGTTTGTGCTGGTACTCCAGTAACAATCTTGAATGCAAGTGGGATTTGTATATAAAATAAGAGAACAGGGCTGCGGATTTTAATATTTTTTAAGATATTAAGTAGCGGCTGCCCTTTTAAAATAAAAAATATTTAATTATTTGGAAACATCTATTTTCTCAACTGTAACACAATTAAAGAGTGTTATTTTTATGCAGAAGGAAATGATATATGGAGATAAGTGTGAACTGACTAGGCATTACTCAGAAATCAAAGAAAGAGTGTAGGGAACAGAGGGTATGATTTGGGGAAGAAAAATCTCTTGAATCCATTGAATCCATGCTGAACTGGAAATCGAATAATGACATGAATAAAACCTCATTGACAAAACATGAGAGCTATTGAAATAGATGGAAAAGGCAGGGTATGAAATCAAATACAATTCACTTGTGCTGAGAACAACCTTTAGTGGCAATGTTTCATACCACAGTTAATATAAAATAAGTCATTATTTGAAAAGAAAAAAAGAAAAAAAGAAAGCTCACCTTATTACATCACATCAATAATGTATTTTCTAGAAGCTCATCATGGTTCTTCCTATAAAGGCCAAATAATTCAGAGAAATCATCTTTCATGTCTGCTTCTGCTTTTCTGCCTAAGAGGGTTCATTTCATTATTCTGTTTTGGTTCAACCTATAAAAATTCTCCAGGGGTTTTAATGCAGATGAATCCAGGCACTCTCTGTAGCCATCTAAAATAATTCAGGACAGAAAGGAAAAAGTAAAATAAACAACCTATTCCCATTGCTACTTTCAATCTCATCCTCATAACAAGGTGTTTTTTGTTCTAGTTATCCAGATAATAAGCTCAATTCTTCATTTCATTTTGCTGTTAGAGAAATTACCACAGACTATGTGTGTTCTTTTATTCTGTAATTATTAGCATTTACTATGTGCTGGGGGCTGCTCAGGGTGATCCAAATTCCTAAATTCTTTGGACCTTTGTCTCCTTATCTGGAAAGGGGCAAAATAATACCTACTTCATATAATGAGATAAAATAAATGAGATGCCCACGGCAGCATGTGATACGTGGAGGCTGGTCTCCTTCATTCTCTTATTTCATTACCTCTTTTGACAACAATAGTTGATCACTCATTAAAGTACTTCCTCATAGGAGCTGAGAACCTGGTGAGTGAGAAAGACAAGAAAACAGAAAATGATATGTGATTAATGAAATGATGTAGGTATGCACAAGGCTCCTGACCAAGCAGCATGTGAAGGGTGAGGGAGGTTTTCCAGTAAAGGAGTTGTGAGAAGCGAGGAAAGGACATATGGGCAGGAGCAAATGCCTAGAGAGGAGAGTGAGCTTTGCTGTTTGTAGAGAACTGAAAGTTGTTCTGTCCAGCCTCAGACTGCGGTAGAGGATATAGTAAGAGAGCTGGCTTGTGGTAAAAGCAAGGGCCAAATCATGAAAAAAATTATATACATTCTAATCTATTTTGTACTTTTATCATGAGGGCAACAGAGAACATCTCGGGGTTGTTTTTTAAAAATTACATTTTTTTTCAGATTGCAGAAGTTATACCTGTCTGTTAAAGGGAAATAAAGAAAGGCTTATAAATGAAAATATAAATGAAAAGCCCCGACAGTCTTTTTGTTCTAACTATTGTTAATATTTTGGTGTACTATTATTCACAACTGAGATTACACATTTTATTTCTTTTTGTTATTGTTACAAACATTGCATGTTGATTGTTAAAAAAAAAACATAACAGATAATTAAAAACACAAATAAAAGACACCCCAAACACCTTCACATAGCTACGTGTAACAGCTTAGCGTATATCCATCCGAGTCATCTTCTCCGTGATTCTATTCTGTTTTTTTTTTTTTTAAAGCCTGTGCTTTTTTTTTTTTTAAAGATTATTTATTTGTCAGAGAGAGACACAGCAAGAGAGGGAACACAAGCAGGGGGAGTGGGAGAGGGAGAAGCAGGCTTCCCGCTGAGCAGGGAGCCTGATGCGGGCCCATGAGGGCGATCTCAGGACCCCGGGATCACGACCTGAGCAGAAGGCAGATGTTTAATGAATGAGCCACCCAGGCGCCCTCTATCCTGTTCTTAATCTCTGTTTGTCAATATGGAGTATTGGAGTCAATCTGGTATGGAGTATTTCCATACCAAAAAATTTCATGTACAGCATAATTAATAATAGAATAAATTATTTTTGTACAATTTATTTATTTAAACAATTTCTTACTATGAACATTTATGTTTCTCCAAATTTTCACTCAGATGACAATACCGTGGTAAACTTCCATAACTAAACCTTTCACTAAAAGGTTTAGATTTTAGATCTCTAAAAATTCCCATGGAATAAACATTCGCAGTGGCGTTTAAGGTATTTAAAGATATTGGTATATATGCTGCTAAACTGCCCACTGAAACACAGTTCCAGCCTTTCTCCTGCCCTACATCACCTCAACCACTTAGTAGCAATCAGGTTTTTTAATTGAGTGTCATAGGTAAAGCATAGTAATTCATTGTCAATTGTGTTCCTCTGATAATGAAGCAAAGCCTACTTTCGCATATCAGTTGGTTAATTTTCTCTTCTCTTCCAAATTGTTAAAAACCTTTGTCATTTATTGTATTAATTCTTTTCTTATCAGATCTTATATTAAGGATATTTACTCTTTGTATTATATATTGAAAATGTTTTTGTTTTTTGGTAAATTATGTTCATGGGTATTTTGTTGCATAGAAGCTATAGGAAAAAAGTTTTCTGGGGTGTCTGGGTGGCTCAGTCGGTTAAGCATCCATCCAACTCTTGCTTTTAGTTCAGGTCATGATCTTAAGGTCGTGAGTTCAAGCCCAGTGTTGGGTTCCACCCTCAGAGGGGAGTCTGCTTGAGATTCTTTCCCTCTGTCCCTCACCCTTTCCCTAAACCTACTCCTGTGCTTTCTCTCTCTCTCTAAAACAAATAAATAAATCTTTAAAAAAAAAAGTTGTCCAACATTTTGATAACTGAATCTATCAATCTTTCCCTTTATGGGTTCTGCTTCTGGCATTGGGCTTAGAAAGGGATCCCCCACTGCATGATTATATGAATATTACATGATTTATCCTGGTGATCACATTTTAAATCCACATGGTATTTATATTTATGTAATATTTGAAGTGGAGCTCTAATTGTTTCTTTTCCCCCCAAACACTTAGCCAGATGCCTCAACTCTACTTGCTTTTCTTATATTGCATTTCTTTAGATAATTTGATATTCTTTTTGTCAGATTCATGTTGTCTAACTATCCAAGCCTTCATTTATATCATTCATTGGAGTTAAATCATTTATTCATGTAAGTCCATGATAATTTTATTCTTTTCCTATTTAATTTCTATATTTCATGGGTATTGAAAATGGGATATTTTCCCCACCTATTTCCTAACAGTTAATTTTTTGTTAATATACTTTTTATTTTCTGCTGATTATCTTATCGAACATTTTTATGATTTTAACATTTACTGGTTGACTTTTTTGAGTTATTTTCCTGATAACCAGTCATTATAAAGTAATCCTATATATTCTTTTCTTTTTTTGCATTTCCTTCTGTTGTTTCTTTTCTTGCACCAGTACTCCAGTTAGAATTTCCAAGCATTCTTAAATATGTAAATGTGTTTACTCCTTTTTTTCTTTTTTGTCATTTGCTGTTTTAACATCTATCAAAATGATCACCTTGCTGTCCATCCCCCTTTCATACACTGACATTTTCAACATTTCTCAAACTGAGTTGTAAAGTACATTATTTCTAGAATTAAAAAGGTTTTATGGGGGAGCCTCGCTGGCTCAGTCAGTGGATCAAGCGACTCTTGATCTCGGGGTTGTGAGTTCAAGCCCCATGTTGGGTGTAGAGATTACTTAAAAAAAATTAAAATCTAAAAAAAAAAAGGTTTATGATCAACTAAGTTCGGAAAGAGTGAAGACAATTTTTCCTTGTATTTGAACAAATTAAAGTTGTGAGGAGACTTGCCGTCAGCAAATTTCTTTGACTTTGTTTAACTCAGCTTTCTGCCTTCTTCTTATTCCATCAGACATTTAAGATATGTTCAACTAATTAATGATATAACTAGAAATTCTAATATAAATCATTGAATTTCTGAAATTTATATTTCAGAATTAAATTTTCTGTTGGGATTTGTGAATTAACATTTACAAATGAGCATACAATGTGTTTTGGTTTTTTCCCTCTGTGTGTTATTTCTATTAGAATTAGGTATCAGGATTATGCTAGCTTTCTAATATTAATAAGGAAGCTTTATATCTGTTTATAAGATCAAAAGGAATTTAAATAGCAAAGAAATAATCTTTTCTTTAATATCTGAACAAACATGCCTGAGAAGTGGCTCCCCTGGGGCCAGCAGCTTTTATGTTTTGACAACTACATCTTTTTCTTCCATGATTATTGTTCAGCTCAGAATTTTTTCCACATCTTGCTTTAATTTGGTTTCTTCTTTTTCCTAAAAGGTCATCAATATTAATGAAAATTTCAGTTTCTCTGCAAAATACTTATTTCTTGAATTCAGAGATACAATCAATTACAAGCATCACCAGCTTTATATCAGCTTCTCAGGAAAAAAATCCTATTAAATTAACTAAAAACTAATTTACTAATTAACAATGGCATACATTTAAATGTACAGTTGCGAACCACTTTCTTCAGTGTCTCAAAGTTTAAGTCTGTGATTCTTTTTTCTCATTAACAGTCAAAAGGTCCTGAAAAATTATATACCATGAAGATAAAATGTTTTTTACAGTCCAAGTGCTTGAACTTGAATAATTTATCCCATTTAGGTTTTACAGTAAAATTTAAGTAACATCAAATAATATTAATGTTTCTATCCGTTTTCTTGTTTATTAAAGGGTTCGTTTTGTTTTTTTTTTCCCTTCATTGAATAGTGTTTAGCAGTTAGCTAAACAGTTTCTATTGAAAGTCAGTCTGTAACTTTTGACAAATAGAAGTACATTTCCTGAGTGATTGGCCTCTGTGCATGAACAGGTCACTCTAACACATTTGAGTATTGAAATGCATCTGATATATTTGGGGATACATAATGACCAAAATGAAGATAAAAGCACAAATTAATTAATAAACAATATCATAAATCCAAAACTTAGTTTTTGAAAGAATACCAATATTGACAAACCTTTGTCAAGACTGATAAAGAGAATAGGGACAACTGGGTGGCTCAGTTGGTTAAGTGGCTGCCTTCAGCTCAGGTCATGATCCCAGGGTCCTGGGATTGGGCCCCACACCGGGCTCCCTGCTCAGCAGGCCTTCTGTTGCTCCCTCTCCCTCTACCCCCCCCCACTTGTGCTCTCTCTTACTCTCTCAAATAAATAATAAAAACTTTAAAAAACCAGACTGATAAAGACAATAAAGAGAGAAGGCACACATTCCTAACATTGAGAAGGACAAAAGAACATCAATATAAGACTCAAAGGTACTGACAAGGTGATAATAAAAAATAATGAACAACTTTATGCCAATAAATTTGACCACTTAGATAAAATGGAAAAATTCCTTGGGAAAAAAACCAACAGATTTATCTAAAATCACATAAAATTAAATAGAAAAGGTGAATAGTTCCATCTCTCTTACAGAAATTGAATCTATAATTAAAAGCTTTTTTTCTGAGAAATCTCCAGGCCCTAATGGGTTTAGCTATAAACACTTTAAAAAGAAGTAAAACTAATATTACCCAAGTGCTTTTGGAAAACATAAGATGAGAAAACATACCAAACCTGCTTTATGAGGTCAACATAACCCTGATAATAAAACAGCAGACATTAAAAGAAAACTAAATTATAGACCAATATCTATCAGTACATAGATGGAAAAATTCTTAACAAAATAGTAGGAAATCAAATCAAGAAATATATAAAAAGAATAACACATTATGACCAAGTGAGCTTTATCCCAAGAATGCAAAGTTTAATATTTGGAAATCAATCAAAGTAATTCATCATCTTAATAGAATGAAGAAAAACCATATGATCATCCTAATACATAGAGAAAAACATTAAACATTCATTTATGACAATACCTCTCAGCAAATTAGAAATAGAAGGGAGCTTTTTAACTGATCAAGGGTATCCACAAAAAAATCTACACCTAACATACCTGGTGGTGAGAGACTGAATGCTTTTTTCCCTAAGTCCAGAAATAAGGCAAAGTTGCCCACTTTCACAACTTCTATTTAATATTGTACAGGGAGTCCTAGCTAGTGCAATAAGACATGAAGGTGAAACAAAAGGTATACATAGGAAAGGAGTAATTAAAATTATTTTTATTCATAGATGATATGATTATATATGTAGGAAATTCTAAATTAATCTGTAAGAACCACTGGAACTAACAAGGAAATATAGCAAGCACACAGGATACAAGTCAATATACAAAATCAATTGTATTCCTTTTTTTAAAAAAATATTTATTTATTTATTTAAGAGAAAGCGAGAGAGTGGAGGGGAGGTGGCAGAGGGGGCAGAGGGAGAGAGAGTCTCAAGCAGACTCTGCGCTGAGTGCAGAGCTGGTCGCCAGGCTTGATCCCAGGACGCTGAGACCATGACTCAAAGCAAAACCCAGAGCGGACATTCAACTGATTGCACCACCCAAGTGCCCCAAAATTCATTATATTTCTATGTATTATCAACAAACAATTGAAAAATCAAATTTAAAAACCAATACCATTTGCAATAGAATAAAAAATCTAATATACTTACAAACAACATGTAAGATCTCCATACTGAAAACAGCAAACTGTTGCAAAGGAGAAATTAAAGATAACCTGTACCATGGATATATTTCTATCCCTAATAAAAATACTTTATTAATTATTATAATTTTATAAGATTTAAGATCATATAGTTAAAGATTTCCTCTTTTTTAAAGATTTTATCTATTTATTTGAGAGAAAGAGCATGCACAAATTGGGGGGAGGGGCAGAGGGAGAGGGAGAAGCAGACTTCCCACTGAATCGGAAGCCTGAGGCGGGGCTCCACCCCAGGACCCTGGGATCATGGCCTGAGCCAAAGGTAGACACTTAACCAACTGAGCCAGTCAGGCGCCCCTAGTTAAAGATTTCTAACTTTTTTCTTCTACTAATGTTTTTTTTCAAGATTGTTTTGGCTATTATAGGTCCTTTGTGTTTTCTTATAAATATTAAAATCCATTTGTTAATTCTTACCAAAATGCTGGAATTTGGAATGGAATGATATTGAATCTACTAGTCAGTTTGGGAAGGATNTCATGACCCTGAGATCATGACCTGAGCCCAAACCAAGAGACAGACGCTAAACCGCCTGAGCCACCCAGGCGCCCCAGGAATGCTTATTTTTTTTTTTAAAGATTTTATTTATTTATTTATTTGACAGAGATAGAGACAGCCAGTGAGAGAGGGAACACAAGCAGGGGGAGTGGGAGAGGAAGAAGCAGGCTCATAGCAGAGGAGCCTGATGTGGGTGGGACTCGATCCCATAACGCTGGGATCACGCCCTGAGCCGAAGGCAGACGCTTAACCGCTGTGCCACCCAGGCGCCACTGTTTAGGTATTTTTAATTTCTCTCTGCATTGTTCTCTAGTTTTCAGTGAAGGGTGACGATTTTAGTTTTCTTTCATTCTATATTAATGACTCCCTTCTCCAACAATGAGATAATCAACTCTTGAAATCCTTTACATATTTACCTGTTTGATCAATTCTTCTGGGTATAATCAATCCCCCATCACTGCTGCCACACTCCTCCCTGTCAGAGATGACTTCATCATGCTACTTGGGTGCTGACTATCCGTGTTGGGTTTCTCTCTTGCAGACATTCTCCACTCCCTGCTTGGGCTTCAACCCCATGCTTGGCCAGCCTCACATATATATATGCCCTCCTCAGTCTGCTTGGGCCCTGACATTTCACACCTTGATTCCCACACATGTAAATGTCTACCTCCCATTGTTGGGTTCTGATTCCTAACACAGGGTCATCATTTCCCAACATACACACCACACACACACACACACACACACACACCCTCCAGACCCTATCTGGACTCTGATATCCTGTATAAGTCCTTTCCCCTTTGAGCTTTCTCACCCTACTCAGCCTCAGCCCACACCACTCTGTTCTACATGGGGATACTCCACTAAATGCCTTTAATAGGTAATTGTTTTAGAAATGGAGGAGAAGGAAGAGAAGAAAAGAACAAGATGGACTTTTTAATAAATCTAAGTATCTATCAGGATAATTAGATAGCCGTTTGGAAAAGGACATTGATCTATCCCTCAACTGTGTCCTAGCATAAATTCGAAGTTAATTAGAAATTTAAGTTTAAAAAGTGAATTACATATACTCTAAATGAAAACATGGATGCACTCCTTTGTAGAGTGTAGAATACTTTCCTACTTAGGACTCAGTGTTCTGAAGCAATGTTCACATATATAAAGTAAAAAGACAAAGGCCAACGGGGAAAAAATACTGCTGCGTATATCACCTCATGTATAAAGAGCTTCTAGAAATAGAGAAGAAAACTACCAATAAAACTCTGGAGAAATGGCTGATTCCAGGTCTGCGGCAGCAAATGTACAACATAAACCCTGACACCTCAATCTTGAAAGTAAGGAAGTTATTGAAAATCATTGGGTCATTTAAAAGAACTCTAGAGCTGACTTTAATTGGTTTCCACTTGTCTCAAAAATGGGAGAACTGAACCATCCATAAAGATAATAACCACAATGAGTTGAATCATATCAAACATGTTTAAATCCATGACATCATAATGATATTTTGAAAAGAAAACCAAACTTGTGATCACCATTAGAAGATGCAACTGAACCCACTCAATCTGAAAACTGGTAAAGAAAAGGCATTGATCCTGCATTTTGTGTACAAATTATAATGAAGAATATTTACATACACACACAAATTCATATTCCATTGATAAGAGAATGTTCTTTATAAAAGATTTCTAGGTGATAAATACAGAAAGAATGATAGAATTAGGAGTATCAACATTTCAGAACCCTTAATGAAAACTGGATCCAGGCAAAAAGCATCAAAGATTATTAAAATCATTTGGTGAAAAGCTAATAAAAAAGTTTACCATGAAAAGCTCAGGTTGACAACACTTGAATCTACTGATCAATTTTAACATAACAAAAAAGAGAGACAATAAGAAACTATGTGCCTCCTGACGTGATGCAAAAGAAAGTACAAAATGCCAGCTATGACATATTCTTGCCAAACATCGAACTTGAACCTATCAAGCCTCTAAGTACAACTGTATAGGAAACACAAGGGACAGAAAAGCATATTAAACAATACCCTGTTGACAAAGTAATGAGAGGCGGTGTGTGGAAGACTCTAGAGGACAAATGACCCACTCTCTTCAAAATATAAATTGCAAATAAAAATACAAAGGAGGACGAAACTATTGATTACAAGAGACACAGGGGATATGTCAACCAATGCATAATGGGGATCCTGTTTGGGTTTGATTCTAAGAAGACAACTGTGAGAATAAACAAAACAAAAAATAACCAACCAACAAACAATAAAAGCATTTACATGATGTACTGGGAGATCTCACTGATTGAATAAGACACTAAGGAATTCTTTTTTTTTTTTAAGGTATAATAATCCTAAAAGATATTGACATATTCGTGGATGAAATGTTATAATACCAGTGATTTGTTTCAAAGTAATCTAGTATTTGGGGGAGAAATGGTGGAGGTATAGATGAAAGAAGATTTTCGAGGTGTTCAAAATGACTGAAGATTGAACAAAAAAATCTTCAGGGCTTGCCCATGTTGAGGCCAAACAGACACCTTAGGGGATGTCTTTGGAGCAAGGCGCCATGTAATCAGAACCCCTTATCCACACCTATTAAAGTTTGGTTATCTTAGTTTTTCACAGTTAGCTAAGAACTTATCTCCATGATTAGCACACATCCTTAATTGCCTTTACTTCAACGCTTTCTCCTACAGCACTAAGAAAACACATTTTTTTTCCATTCTCACAATTCATCTGTGCTACAGTCCTCTTTTCTAAGTGACAGACGTGTAAAACATGTCCTTAAAAGCCCCCATTGTTTTTGTTTGTCTGCCATTGCCCACATGTCATAGAGTCCCTATTTTCATAAATGAAATATCTTTGACAAGCATTAATGAATGGTTAATACAGTGCTTGCTATATGTCCAAGACTCACAGAGGTGTCTTAGGGAACGTGGAATAAGCAGCATTACAGTCCTTCCCTTTAAGGAAATTGTGCAGGCAAAGTGCTGGGCACCTCACACAAGAGCTACAGAGGTTGATGCCCTTCTCCTTCCATGTGCTTGTTGTTGCTCAGAAGGGCAGGTGATGGGGGCCCCTGGGTGGCTCAGTCGTTAACTGTCTGCCTTCAGCTCAGGTCACCATCCCAGCGTTCTGGGATCCAGCCCTGCGTAGGGCTCCCTGCTCAGCGGGAAGCCTGCTTCTCCCTCTCCCACTCCCCTTGCTTGTGTTCCCTCTCTCGTTGCCTCTCTCTCTGTCAAATAAATAAGCAAAATCTTTAAAAAAAAAAAAAAAAGAAGAAGAAGAAGAAGAAAGGCAGGTGACACAGTCGTGGAACAGAGAGACCAGCTCCCATTTCCTGGGTGTTGTATACAAGCTGCCATCATACATAGTATGTGAAATAGGTTTTAAACAAAACCATGATGGACCTGAAAAACATCCTTGATTTTTCCCAAGACTCTGACTGTTCTACTCAGTGTTCCAGCGAATACCCCTTCTAAGGGGGCATTTCAGTATCATCCTAGGTGGAGTTGAGGCTTTGGAATATTTATGGGAATGAGTCTTCCTACTGGGTCATTACCAATACTGTATTGACTCAACAAACACACATGTGCCCAGCACTGTACTCAGTATAGTGATATAACAGAGAAGAAAACAGACACAAACTCCACTGTTCTGTAGTTTATGGTGCTGTGCAGAAGACAGATGTTTGTCAAATAACCACATACACACACGCATATAATTGCAACCTGTGGC
Organism: Ailuropoda melanoleuca; assembly: GCF_002007445.2. Lineage (NCBI taxonomy): Eukaryota > Metazoa > Chordata > Mammalia > Carnivora > Ursidae > Ailuropoda > Ailuropoda melanoleuca. The sequence goes on from NC_048218.1 coordinate 173,045,627, forward strand.
AAGTGCTTTGAAAAAATGTGTTTTTTGTTTTGTTTTTTGTTTTTAGAATGTATAATAAGAGGATCCAATTCACCTAAGCAGCTGGCTAGGATGTGAAGGCTTCATAGGACTTAACTAAGAGGGGATTGGACAGGGGCTGAGGGGTCCCTGGGGCTTGCTGACAGTGTTGCAGGGCTGATACTGAAGAGCCTGAGCCAGAAGGGATAGTCGGTGTAAAGACACTGAGGCAGAGAACAAGGAGGACATTACCTAGAGATGCTATTTCAGGCATTCTAACTGGGAAACATACTCTGACCCTAACATCAAGGATAACCAGTTCAGCTCAGCTCTTGAATATCCACGGGGATGAGGGAATGCTGTGGGCTGATGAGCAGATGAGGTTGCAGGAGGAAAAGATCGAATTTTAAGAGAGCAGCACAAATTCAGGGGAATGCTGGTTCTCTTATCTCTTTTTTTGCCTTTTGTGTCTGTGACTCAAAAAGCAAGATAAACAAGCCCTGAAACCCTCCGATTTCAGTGGTTTACTGTCCTGAGGAAAAGTCAGTTGCTTAGAGCTGACAGAAACATCTAAGTGATAATTCTCATAGTAGAAGAGAAGAGATGGTGTTTTCTTTAAACTACCAAAATGAGTTTTAAATTCAAATCAAAACAGAAAAAGGGATTTCAGAGCTCTCCCAAGCATTGGGACAAAAATGAAGATGAGGTAGGGAAAGGGGGCAGAACAAAAAGAACGTAGGAAGCCAGCCCTTACCATGCGTTTGAGTGGACGCATGAATCGATGCACAAACGCGGTGCTGTGAGCTTGATACACGAGTACACAATACACATTCATACACACACAGCACACACACTCACACACAAACCCACAGAGGCTTTAAAATTTCTCAGCCATCTTCCTTGTAAGGTCATCACTGTAGTTGTCATTACTTTTATCATCATTTTTCTGACCACGAAAGGTAACTAGTTCAGGTTACCTGATTAAGTACTTGCTATTTTCACTAAACCTCATAGGAACAAGGATGGTGTGAGCTTCCTCAGGTCTTTCTTGCAACAGTGGCCACTGGGCTCAGTACGAGGAGCCGGCCCCACTTTGCCCCCGTTACAGCTAACAGTCCAGGTTACCCAGCGTCATGGTAATAAGAGGGAGTGTTCTCCTCTGCCAAGGCCACTTGGGAAGCAGGTCTTTGAATTCTCACAGTATACACACTTCTCCTGTCTGTGGAAGAGACTGCATTTTCTGTAGATCCTGCTTTGCAAATCATTTTGGTTCTCCCCTTGGGAAATGTATGTGCAGGACAGGTTCTGCTTATGCGTCCTTTATTATGGATTGTTGCCAGGTTTACACATCTTTGGAGAGTGTTCTGATTATAACCAGAAAAACTGATTTTTTTAAAGCTGAAGTTAAGTCAGCACATTATCCCCCCAAAAGTGTCTTTTATTAAAAACAAAACATACACATACACACTCTGTACATGGGGAAAAACCCCACACTGCTGAGAGACCCTCATGGTCTTGCTGTATGTTAGAAGACAGACACTATTTCTAACAGGTAGTATTCTCCTAGTCTCCCTGGAGACCACCAAGAGGAGACAAGCTATGTGAAAATCAGGAAGCTTGATGGGCAGTGGGGTAACGAAAGCTGACTATAGTCTCTTCAGGTGAGGAGCATTCCAGAGAAACAGCATGATTCAGATCCAGGAGCTATAATTTTGACTTTACCACTGACTGGATAAGGAGAATTTGCAAGTCACTGAATCCTTTTGATTCAGTTACCTCATCTAAAAGCGGGGGGAAGGGGCACCTGGGTGGCTCAGTCGTTTAAGAGACTGCCTTTGGCTCAGGTCCTGGTCCCAGGGTCCTGGGATTCAGCCCCACATCAGGCTCAGCATGGGAGTCTGCCTCTCCTCCTCACCATGCTTATGCTCTCTCTCTCTCTCACACACTGTCTTTCAAATAAATAAATAAATAAATAAATAAATAAAATCTTAAAAAAAAATAAAAATAAAATAAAAGGGGGGAAATGATACGGCCCCTTGCTTCCTATGCATTGATTATTAAATTTCTTAAGAGTAAAGACATCATATTTTCCAAGTGATTGAATTTGGAAAATCAACACAAGCCCAAGAATTTGGTTGTCATAAAACTAATATTTGGTTTTTCTGAGCCTCATATGTAAAATAATACCTAGCTCAGATGAGATTATGTATTCGAAACATATAACATATGATCAAAGAGTAAACACACTGGTACCCAGTAAACATCTCCTATACAATTGTCAATATAATAAGACAGAGCACAATGTAATGATTTTTTAAAAGTACATGATTTGGAAACAGACAAGCCTGGGTTGGATTCCTAGTCTGCCCCCATTTAACATTGGTACAATAATAAGCCTTGCTGTTTGCACACTTTTTACATGGAGAGAATAGTTCTGTTGTGAGGAGTAATTATGCAAACCATTTGGTACCATATCTGATGCATAGAAGTACTCAGGAAGTGGACACTTCTGTCTAGATACCCATGCACCCATCCATCATGTATCTATAACCTACAGGGTAGCTTATCATGCTCTGAAACACCTGCTTCTCTGAGACCAAATCACATTAGATATAGTGACCCACTGAATTCATAGAGCTGCATCTAATGTTTAACCCTTTTCCAAAGAGGACTAGTAAGATGAGAACACACAACAAAAATACCTCCTCTCCCCTTGAAATACTACCAGATTGGAAAAGTGAGTGCCCTGTGCATACACTGTGCTATGGAACACACCAAGAGAAATATTTGTAATATTTGTGAGTAATTATTAGCATTTATCGTAACTGCTTCTTGACAATACTATCTCAGTTTTTTGCTATAATTCTGGATGCATTATTTTTTTATTTGTGGTAATAATTTGGCCTGGTATCTTTGGAGTTAACTGTGCTGCTATTACTAATTGTAGATAGTTTCACTGAGAAAAAAACACGTTGGAGTTTCTGGTGTCCTAAATGTCTGAAATCAATTTATGAAGCTGGGACCAAGCCCCATGATCAGCACATAGTAACTGCTAATGTTCTCTTTCCCCTCTAACTTAATTTGGTTGTCAAGGAAAGATATGTAGTGTGAGTTAAGCCAAAGGATGATTATCCAAATAGACGGAGCCTCATTGCAGCCCGTATAACAGTCTGTCACACTTGCTTGGTTATATCTGGAGCCTGTGTAAATGGATATAGATGGCAGTATGTGTGTATGTGTATATATACACACATACATACATATATAATTTATATATTATATCTATAAAATTAGTTGATTTAAAAACGTTTCCACACAGGGATTCCTTTAAGGACCTACTCTTTTCTTTCCTTAACTTTATTCATCAAAACTTTTCCTGATTTTTTACTTACCTAGAATTAAATTAAACTAAATTAACTCTTAGAACAAAAACGTTATCTGTCATAAAAGATACCTAATTTTCAGATCCTGAAATTTCTTTAACCATGTCACATTAAAAACTTTTACATTTTAATACTGTTACAGCAGAAAGGTTAAATATAAAAATACATTAGTTTTGATATTAGTATTGAATTCAATTTGGCAGAACTATTTGTAGAAAATAATGTAGTTCCTTCTGATAACAATGCAAAAACATGAGCTTTGGTTTCAGTGAATATAAAATCCTAGAATAACCATAGTCAACTAAAAATTCTAATGATCCATGTCAACTGTATCTGATGATATAGAATTTTTTAAATAGTATTTTTATTATTGGTTCAGCAAAGCATTTTCCCTCTAGGCTATCTAATTCTGAAAGCACACACAAAAAATCAGGTGTTAAAATAATATTTGATAAGATGAGCTTCAAATGAGATCATCACAAGTACAGAAATAGGGCTAAATAAATTGTATAAAAATCAAAAGTCAGAATGAAAGTCACAAATTAAAAGGATGAATTTTGCTGATGGAAAAACCTCAAACCTGAGGTATAGAATATGAGGCTAAAATATGCCATTACTCAGTTAAATGATTAAATTGACAGCAGTAGGTTTAATCTGTGATTTAGCAACCTGAGAATGAACTCATATTTACAAGAAAACCACTACTTAACCTATTCGTCTTCCTTGCTATCTGTGAAAGGATCTTAAAGAGAGACAGAAAGAAATTGCCTAAAAGTTCAGATGATAGTTGATAATACTATATTGTGTAATTGAAATTTGCTAAGGGAGTAGAAGTTAAATGTTTTACCCTTACCCCAATAAGACAAATATGTGAAGTTATGGATGTGCTAGTCAACTAGATGGGGAGAATCCCTTCACAATGTAAGCATATATCAAATCACCATGATGCACACTTTAAATAGCTTACATTTGGGGCACCTGGGTGGCTCAGTAAGTTGAACGTCCAAATCTTGATCTCAGCTCAGTTCAGATCCTGAGATCAGTTCTTGATCTCATGGTCGCGAGTTCAAGCCCCCCACTGGGCTCCATGCTGGGCATGGAGTCTACTTTAAAAAAAAATAGCTTACGATTGTACATGTCAATTATAACTCAATAAAACTGAAATCAAACAAAGTTCAGACCCCCCATTTATTGAATCCTTTAAGTCAATAATATAATAGCGTTAAATATTCATTCTAAGTGACTTTCTATTTTTTATTAGGAATCCTGAGTACCTGTGCTGTTTTATCCCCCTATTCTCTGCTAAAGACTTTACTTTGGGAAGAAGTTTTCAGAAGATACAGCAAGACTTACTGCTCCACAATAAAACAATTACATGAGAACTTCTGAGAAGTTGCCAAGGACGATTAAGAAAGATGTTGCTCTTTATGCAGAACACTCACTGAAGAATCGCTTTGCATCTTAGTCAATGAGCAAATTCTCATTATTTATTTAGATTCATCTGGCAGTTATTCTCTGAAGAGCTCATTAGAGTAAATTATTCCAATATCATGTTCATTTACAGACTCATGTTATTTACCCCTAGGATTATTTTCACATTCTTGCAGATCTTACCCACTAAATATGTCTTGAATCTGGTCACATCTCTCCATCCCCACCACCACAAGCCTAGCCCAGCCTATTCACTTAGATGAGTAGAATTTCCTGTAGAGTGGGCTTTCCAACTCCACTTTCACCTCCTCCTCCACCTGTTCTCTACTCCACAGTCCCCATGACGTCTTTTCTGCAAAGAAGTCACCTGGGATTTTGATAAAGATTACATTGAATCAGTAGATCAATTTGGGGAGTATGGTTACCCTAAAAATATTAAGTCTCTGATCCATGAATGTGAATGTCTTTGCATTTATTTGGGTATTTTTTAATTTCTTTCAACATATCTTATAGTTTTAACACTACAAGTTTTGCAGTTCATTTATTAATTTTACTCCTAGGTATGTTAATCTTCTTGATGCTATTGCAGATTGTTTGTTGCTGCTATCTAGAAATATAATCAGTTTTTGTAGGTTGATCATCCTGCAACCTTGCTTAACTCATTTAATAGTGGATTCCTTAGGATTGTCCATAGAAAAGATATTCCTTAGGGTTTTCTATATAAAAGATGATGTCATTTGAAACTAGAGATAGTTCAACTTCTTTGTAACCTGGATGTCTTTTGTTTCTTTTTCTTGTCTAATTATTCTGTCTAGAACCTCCAGTGCAATGTTGAATAGAGATAGTAAGAGCAGTCATTCTTGTCTTGTTCTTTATCTTAAGGAGTAAAGCCTTCAGCTTTTCACCATTAAGTTATGATATTCACTGCAGAAGTTTTATAGATGCCTTTGATCTGACAGAGGAAATTGCCTTTTATTTCTTGTTTGTTGAATTTTTCTTCATGAAAGGCTGTTGAATATTGTCAAACGCTTTTTCTGTGTCTATTAAGATTGTCATGTGGTTCTTGTCATTTTCCCTCTCCATTCTTCAGATTATATAATCTCTATTGATCTGTTTTAGGCATATGCACAGTTTCTCTGGCCTCCTTCACAGGGACAGTACAGTTCTAGCCACTTCTCTTTGACTGAGCCCCACGTTAAGCTTCAGGCTGGTTATTACACCTAGCTGTTAGTCTCCACTGATTAATAGCTGATTTCTCTCTCTCTTTTTTTTTAAAGACTTTATTTATGTATTTGACAGAGAGAGAGAGAGAGAGGGAGCAAGTGAGCAAAAGCAGAGGGAGTGGCAGAGGGAGAGTGAGAAGCAGGCTCCCCACTGAGCAGGGAGCAAGATGCGGGGCTCTATCCCAGGACCCTGAGATCATGACCTGAGCCAAAGGCAGACGCTTAACCGGCTGAGTCACCCAGGTGCCCCAAATTCTCTGTCGTTTTTGACAACACTTTGGGTCATAAATTGTCCCACAGTCTGATCCAGTTAAAGCTGGCCTCCTTTGCGGGGTAGTCTTTGAGGCTTGATTTACCTCAGGAGACCTCTTCTTAGCTATCTTGTTTTTTGGTTTCCTCTGTCATTCTTCTAGCTGCTCAACAACTTGTCTTGTTGTTATTAATGAGACTCCTAATTGCTCACCTCGGAGAACTCTACTGCTTTCATTAATGCCCCTGGGCTTGAACTTCCCTATGCTCTGTTACAAATAAAGGGCTGCTTTTCCTGATTTATTTATTTAAGTTGATATCACCTGTCACTCTCTCTTCATTTACCTTGCTTTATTTTTCTTCATAGCTCATACATTGACCTGGCATTACATTATATATGGGTTTATTTTGTTGTCTATCTCTACCTTTAGAATGTAAGCTCCTTGAGGGTAGCCTAATGCTGTATACCTAGTTCTTAGAAGAATCCTTAGCATATAGTAGACATGATAAATAATAGGTAAATAAGTGATGCAGGGAATAGTGAAGGAATAAATGTCAACAAATACCACTATCAAAAGGAAAAGAGAAAATTTATAGTGAGTGTCTAGCATTTGCATCCAGATGACTATTAAGAAAACCTCTGAAGTCTATGATAACCCAACAGTGTTGAGAAAATGAAAAGTAGAGTGGGATGAGCAGGTCTAACCCTCCAAATGAAGATGAACTCAAAAATAATGATGATAGGGGCGCCTGGGTGGCTCAGTCGTTAAGCGTCTGCCTTCGGCTCAGGGCGTGATCCCAGAGTCCTGGGATCGAGCCCCACATCAGGCTCATCCGCTGGGAGCCTTCTTCTTCTTCTCCTGCTCCCCCTGCCTGTGTTCTCTCTCTCACTGGCTGTCTCTCTGTCAAATAAATAAATAAAATCTTTAAAAAAAATAATGATGATAATACTAATTACAGTAACAACACAGCTAACACAAACTAATGCCTATATTGGACAAAACCCTATACTGTGTTTGGGTCCTTTATTTAATATTCACAATGATGCTTTGAGGGAAGTACTGTTTTGTAGATGTGTACCACGAACACAGAAAGGTTAAGGAGTAAATACAGGGCACAACTGGCAAATGGCAACATTTTGTGTCCAGACTGGGCAGTTAGAATTCAGAACTATTTTAGTAAGTAAGCTAGACTACTATGCCTAAATAGACATGATATTAGGAATGAAGAAAATGGCTCCCCACACAAGTTCTGAGGGATCCCCCACAAGATATGTCATTTGTCTACAATAACTACAAGTGTGGTCTAGGCACCACTACTTTTCTGCACAGGTATCCATCCACTGGGTTTGCATCACCTCCTGCTGAACATCCTGGTCCTCATGGGTGTCCTGTGACTACTCTAGCCTCCATCATCAATGCACTAGTTCACAGGGCTAGAATCACAATGGTTAATGAGTCTGGAACAGAAATGAAGACTGTGCTCATGGTACTCACTGTTGAATTTTATCTACAGTCTGGGAAGCCAAGCAATGCTACTCGTGCCCAAGTCTGAGAGTGTTCCTTGGAAAGAGATCTTTTACTCTACATGGGATTTAGAATGAGGCCCATGGATTCAATCTTGGGAAGATGCTTGAAGTTGCATGCCATTGACCCATTTTCAGCCTTTATATATCCATATAAGTCTGCATGTATCGCCTCCGTTTTCCTCTTAAACCAAAGCAAAAGCACTAGCATAGGTAGATCTATGGGAACAGATGTTCTTTAAGTGCTGGTTGCTAGTCATGATCAGGGTTGAATGTCAGCACTGGTGCAGCCTCAGCTTAAACTGGTTGCCCCCATTGTCTCCAAAGCTGTTTCTCCCGACATTATTCTATTTTTCACATTTCATTAATATTTCCAACTTGTATATTAACTTTGTGGCATGAGGGAACCAACTAGAAAAGCAAACAGGACACATGCTGCTTGTCCTCTCTAGGGTTCTAGTCTCTAAAACTCGCTTCTGGAGCTTCCTGTCCAGAACAGTCTCTGACTATGCGAATGATCACTTGGGAAAATGCCTCAGGCTAGAGGAAGGGATTGCTTGAAAATGCAGTTTCCTTATATTTGCGTTGGGAGACAGTGGTGTCTTAACTCTGAAGAATTAAAGCAATTGTTAGCTCAGATGATAGAGTGCGGTAAAAAAAAACAATGTAAGCTCTGAAATCAGACATAGTGGGTTTAGAATCCTGGTTTTTTCACTTCAATTGAATTCAGCAAACAAGCATTGAGTACGTACTGTACGTGTCAGCCACTGCTAGGCAGCGACAGAGGTAAACAAACCATTTTCCCAGAATGATAGAGTTCAAAGTCTAGTTGAGACAAATCACTTTAAAATAGGTAAAAATAGAAAAAAGGAGGTACTAGGTCAAGTATAGTACAAAGTTTCCTACTTATTTGAAATTAGATCAAGGTAACTGAAAGTTCTTAAGCCTTAATTGAATTTCTTCATCCATAAAATTGATGACGCAGTACTTTAAAAGATTATTTTAAGATTTGGAAAAATGTACGCATATATATGTGTGTATACACATGCATGCAAAAACTCACAAAAACAGAGAGAAAAGGAGGGAGAGAGAGAGAGGAAAAAATGGTAAGTAGATCCATGTATTTTTACGAAGATTTGCCTTTTGTTAACAAGGTTAAATAACCTCTTGGAACTTCTGCTTTAAGTTGAAGGACACAGCACTTGCCTCTATTCTCTTCTGTTCCAAGTTTCATTGACAGATCTGAAAAATGTAGTTTACAAGAAATAATTCCTAACAGTGATGGAAAAATATGAAAGTCTGCTATCAGTGAAGCATAAGTCATAAGGCATTGCAATTATGAAGGAATCAGAGCTAAAAGAATACAACTCAAAATGCAGGTTAGAGACAAGTATCTCAGATGGGATCCCTTAAGAGATCCCCAAAGAGAAATTTTATTTTATTTTTTTATTTTTTAAAGATTTTATTTATTTATTTGAGAGAGAGAGAGAGAATACACACGAGCAGGGGGAGGGGCAGAGGCAGAGGGAGGAGAAGCAGACTCCCTGCTGAGAAGGGAGCCTGACACAGGACTGTATCCCCAGACCCTGGGATCATGACCTGAGCCCAAGGCAGTCTCTTAGCCAACTGAGCCACCCAGGTGCCCCTCTAAAGATAAATTTTAAAGTCAGATTCAACAAATGCAAATAAGACAACCATCAAGGTAGTTCAATAAAGGTCTTCCTTCAAAATAGCTAGGCTAGTTGGGCCTGCTTCTTCTCTGCTCACACTGCCCACCAGGAAGAGCCCCGGGGAGACTCTGGAATGGACCAAAAGGCAAAGCAAAGTAGAGATAAGGCTGCACCTTTGGGGGACAGCTGGGAATTAAAAATGGAAAAGGAACAGTAGACACCAGTTTCTACCCCTGGATTAAAGCCAAGGATCAGTTTCTTCAGAGACATTTCTGATACAGAGACTCTCAGAGAAGCATCTGGGTAATAGAAATGGTGACCCTTACTCTATTCCCTTAGGCTTCTGCACTCGGCCCCACCTCATCCCCAGACCCCCTTCTCAATAAACACCACTAGTCCATAGCCAGGACTTCTAGTTAGAGCAGGGAAATAAGAATTCTTCTTTGGGAATGAAAATAGACTTGTAACCAACAGAGCTTTAAGTCTAAACCCTCAATTAAAAATAGGGACATAGAGTTTTAAATTTTCAAATATTTCAAGAAAACTAATAACATGAAACAGAGGCACTGATATCATGAAAACACAAGAAATACACAAGGATGCAGAGTTAATGGGGGAAACAACAACAAAAGTTAACAAAAGAGGATTTGTAGCTGTTATAAATCAAGACAGAGTTCTTGAAAATTAAAAAGAAAACAGTAGATTGCAAAGTAGACATGAGTAGAACACGAATTAGTGGTCTAAGAGATTGAAAGGGGAGTCTCCCAGAATTCACGGCAGAGAAAACAGTAGGCCGACATGGTTGGCAGAGGTTGGTTCTGACCTTATGGAAAAAAATTGTTATCTGGGGCATTGCTACCACCAGCAAAGCTAGTATTCGCTTTGCATTTGGGGAGCTGAAGGCCAAGTAGGGGTTTGAGACTCCAGTCGGGGTGGGTTTTAGTATTACTAGGGTTGGCTTTGTATTTCATAGAAATTCATTTTATTTCATGTTATTTTCCTTCTCTGTGTTAGGTTTTATGTCTAAGAGAATAAGGGTATGAATCTGTTTGCCAGTGTGAAGGGACCATCAGCCTCCACCATCTATTGTTCAAAATTCTTTTCTTAGACCAGTGAAGCGATGTGTGAGATGGATGTGAAAGGCCTCCTGGATATGGGTTATTTCTAAATATCTTCTGGAGGATGGCTGTATGTATAATCTATATAATCTGGGACTTAGAATAGCTTTCCTGTACCTGGTACCTATTGAGGAAGGGGAGGCAAACTCAAAATCTTGGCTGGGGCTGATAACTCACAGTGGGATATAAAATGCAGATGTTGTGTTTTATTAGAGAAACTGTTAATTTTATGATAGCAACTCTAGACTGTTCATACCATGAAAAACTCATAGAAAAGTCTGCCACAATTTCATACCCTGGTGATGCCTCTGCAGATGTTATGGGAGTATTATGTAAGATCATTAAAGCTGAGTTGGTTGGAGTGCGTGTGTCCCCAGTGAAGCTACCTGCCAACTTAGAGACTTGTCTGAACTATGTCCCCAAGATAGGACTTATCTGCAAGAACTTTCTCTGATGTGATAAATATGAGATTTCTCCCTAGACTTGGCTTATGTGAATAAAGGTAATTTTTTTTTTCTTATGGCAAAGTTCTCTAAAATGACTACGGCACAGACAGTATGAAAATAGATTTACTATTCTGGGGACCTGTGGGTAGCCAAAATAGGGGTCACTTTATTTTGGTACATCTTGAGGAAAGAGATGGGAAATTGATTAGGGGATAGGTTTCAAAATCTTTGAAAGTGTTTTTAAAAGCCTATATTTAATGAGATCATTTTGTATGTAATGATTCAGTTAAGGTAAGAATTGTTGACTGGCTTAATGAGACCCTAAAATTTAAAATGAGTGAGCATACAGCTTAAAATTCATTTCAGAACAAAGTGTCCTTCAAGATTATAATGGGCTATGGGCACTCACACTTCCAGGCAATCTGTAATCACTCAGGAAATTTCTGAAGAGCCTGGGAGATTTTATGCACTGTGGCTAGCAAGAGAACAATTATGAAGCCCACTATGTACTCGGTGAACAGACAAGCGTCTTTAAGTTAAAAGAGAAATTTGAAAAATATTAAGACCAGCATTCAGATGAGATATTTATTCTGGAAAACATTTTAAACTAGAGGTCCTGTCCAGTTTATATACTCAAAGACAGTCCAGAGAAAAACTTTTTTTTTTCAATCAGATGAATTTCAAAATATCTATACCAATTCTCCCACAAAGTTCCTGGGCAACAAGTAAGAATGTCAGTGCTTTACTGAAATGTCTGAAGTAGCCCAAAGAGTTTAACAAATGGATGGGGGCCTGGTGGCTCAGTCAGCTAAGTGGCTGCCTTCATCTCAGGTCATGATCCAGGGTCCTGGGATCAAGCCCTGCATCAGGCTCCCTGCTCAGCAGAGTCTGCTTCTCTGTCTGCCCCTCCCTACCCCGACTTGTGTGCTTGTGGTCTCTCTTGCTCTCTCTTGCGTGCATGCAAAAATAAATAAAATCCTAAAAAAAAAGTTTAACAACTGGATCAAGATTCCAATGATTTGAAATCTTTAGTAGTCTGAAGACGGATAAAACTGGATCTTATATAACACTCTCCAGATTTGCTTCAACATTTGTTGCTCTAGAACCCCATGACTAATTATAATTTGTTTCTGTTAAGAGTAGAAGTTCACAAAGTACAGCCCACAGGCCAAATCTGGCCTGCTCCCTGTTTTTATAAATAAAGTATTATTAGAAGACAGCCATTTGTATATTATCTATGATTGCTTTTGACTTAAAACGGCTGATTTGAGTAGTTGTGGCAGAGCTCATAGGGCCCTCAGAGCCTAAAATATGTACAATGTGGCCATTTACAGCAAAAGTTTTCTGACCCCTACCTAGAGCATCCTATAACATGACACAAGCTTCCTGAAGATGCTCATTCAAATGAGGGCACAAGAGTGGTGAATAATAATGTACTAGGAAATATGAATGAATGTATCAGTGTGGACAAAATTCAAACTAAAGTAACCTTTGTTGTGAGCCCATCCAGGAAAGATCCTAAAGCCTGCTGGGGTCACTACTGTGCAACCACCAGAGATACAGGCCATGTTATGGGGTGTGCCCATAGGTATCCCCATCCGTCGGCACCACAGCTCCAGGGGGTTTAATCCTCTGTACACGTACATGGTTGTAATGCAGCATCCACTGGTCGGAGACCAGTGTGCACCCCTGAGGAGATGCGCCCTGGCCCGCGGCCGGAACCCTGACATAATGAGCATCATTTTTCACAAGTCCCACCCAAGCTGGTGAGCGACTGTCCTTTCCGCACCACCACCATCAGGATAAAGGCTGACCAGGACCGAGAGATATCATTTAGATTTGTATTTTCAAAGAAGGTGGAATATTTAATAAATAGAAATGTGACTTATCTGAGAACAGAGTTGTAGACTGATAGGTTTTCATGGAGCTCCAGTTTTGTGTGGAGCTGGGATCAGATTTTAGAGGCTTGTTTGAAGGGACATGCAGGGTGCCTCAACATCCCCGCTTGCTGAGTACTGAGGAGTTTTCTGGAATGTGGGATGTCCATGCTAAAACTAGGCAAGTTCTGGGCAAACCAAGAAAATAGTTACCCTAGGGCCATCGCTCTTCAAAGTTTTGGACGAGAGTGAGGTCAGCATCAGGCTAGTGTGGGTTGTTCTTTTTCTCCCCCTCCCCTTTGATTTACAACTAACTGGGCATCAGAAATGAACAAAAGTGCCTCTGCACAGTACACCAGGACGACTGGGAGATCCACCCACGTGTGCATCCAAAAGTGGGTCAGGAGGACCTTAGAGGACGTGATGTACCCAAGGAAGTCTGAGAATGGCCCACCCCCCTTGTTGCTATCAGGAGAAAGGTAATCTGGAGAGTACACCACTGGGCACTCATGGGAAATAGAGAATTTGTGGAGGACCAGCCCTCCTGATGGGAGAACCTGACAAGTCTTTGGAGTGAGGCACAGTTCTGGAGTCAGAGGAAAGGAAGGAACGGGTGAGACAGCCCCACTCCTGAGAGCCAACACTGCAACATGCTGGAATTGTGCTGGTGGCGGCGTGGCAGCTGGCAGCGGCTACCTCTGGCAGAAGAGATGGCAAGTGGAAGCGTGGAGCATAGTCAGGGCATAGTCAGGGCTGTAAGAGAACCAAAAACTTGAGCTATAGCACCACCTTCTGGAAATGAAAAGAAAGGCTTCTGATCGCCCGCGTCTTGAACTGTTAGAATCAAAGTAAATGAAGCCTTCCGTAAATAAGAAAGGAATTTGCTACTTTAAATGTGACAGCAGAGGCACATTTCATGAAACACTATGAAAAGTCATAGTAATATGGTATCACAAAAAGATGACGATTATTCAGCAACTGAACTCAAGGACATGGAGTACTGCAATCTAACTGATAAAGAACTCAAAATAGCGGAGGGAGGTTAAGAGCGGAGGAGTAGGGGACCCCTTTTTCAGCCGGTCCCCTGAGTTGAGCTGGATAGGTACCAGACCAGCAGGAATATCCACGGAATCAGCCTGAGACGCAGGAAGATACATCTGGATCTCTACAAATGAACATCTCCAGCGCTGAGTATCGAGGTACGAAGCGGGGAGCCGTGAAACCGCGCACAGATATCGGAAGCTAAACAGAAGGGGGAGGGAGCCGCCGTGTCAGGGCGCCGGGAAGCGGTAGCCACCTGCAAGGGGGAGCGGACAGACCGCGGACCCGCACGCTTGAGACAGCAGGCTGAGAAGGGAGCTCCGGGAGCGCACGCGGGACGGCTGGCGGTTGGCGGGCCACCTGCACGGGGGAGCAGGCGGACTCGCGGACGGCACCCGCGAGACAACAGACTTAGAACGCGAGCTCCAGGAGCGCGCGCGCAGGGCGGCTGGCGGGCCACCTGCACCGGGGAGCGGGCGGACCGCGGACCCGCACTCTGGAAACGGCAGACTGAGTCCGTGAGCCGGGAGCGTGCACCACCAAGCATCTCACGGAGCTCCGGAGCTCCGGTGTGCTCACTGGATCGAGGCTGAGACCGGGAGCTCCGGGAGCGTCCGCGGGGCGGCTGGCGGCTGGAGGGCCACCTGCACGGGGGAGCAGGCGGACTCGCGGTCAGCACCCGTGAGACACCAGACTGAGACGGGGAGCTCCGGGAGCCCGCGCGGGGCGGCTGGCGGCGGGCGGGGTTGGAAACACAAAGGACAGAGACGTGCCGGCCCTGGAAGTGAGGGCTGGGACGCCGGGTGTGGGGCGCACAGCCCGGGATGCTGCAGGGTTGAGCAGCACCAACAGAAACAGAGTTAAAGTGGCCAGAACATCAGTGGAGAACGATCCGCGATCCCTCTGTTCTGAGACAGAGGCTGAATTTCAGCCGCTGCTGCTCTCTCAGAAGAGGCATAGCAAACCGCCAGGGAAAGCCGCCAGAGAACAAAAGCCCGGAAATACCGGCTCACAGGGTGCCCATCCCCATCCCCCCTCGCAAGGGACACAGAGACTCTACCCAAACAGGGTTTTCTGAGTACCGGCAGGCAGGCCCCTCCCCCAGAAGGCAGGCTGAAAAATCAAGAAGCCCACAACCCGGAGCGCCTGAGTGGCGCAGTCACCAAGCACCTGTCTTCGGATTAGGGTGTGTTTACAACGTTCCGGAAAGGAGTCCCTCATCGGGCTTCTCCACCGGGAACCTGCTTCTTCCTCTCCCACTCCTCTGCTTGGGTTCCCTTTCTTGCTGACTGTCTCTCTCTCTCTCAAATAAATAAATAAACTCTTTAAGGAAGAAGCCCACATCCCTAAGATCTCTATAAAACAAGGGCGCACGGCCTGGGTCCCAGTCAACACTTGGGCTCTGGACAACCCTGCAATCTCTCTTCATCAGAATGACGAGAAGGAGAAGTCCCCCCCAGCAAAGAAAAGATAATGAGTCTGTGGCCTCTGCCACAGAATTGGCCTCGGCCACAGAATTAATACATATGGATGTATCCCAATTATCAGAAATGGAATTCAGAGCAACAATGGTCAAGATGATGAGTAAACTTGAAAAAAGCATCAGAGAAAGCGTTGCTGAGAATATAGAATCCCTAAGGGCAGAAATGAGAGCGAATCTGACAGAAATTAAAAATTCTATGGGCCAAATACAGTCAAAACTAGAGGCTCTGACGGCCAGGGTCACCGAGGCAGAGGAACGCGTTAGCGAATTGGAGGATGGGTTAGTAGAAGAAAAAACGAAAATAGAAGCTGGTCTTAAAAAAATCCACGCCCACGAATGTAGATTACGGGAGATTACTGACTCTATGAAACGATCCAATGTCAGAATCATCGGCATCCCTGAAGGGGTGGAGAAAAACAGAGGTCTAGAAGAGATATTTGAACAAATTGTAGCTGAAAACTTCCCTAATCTAGCAAGGGAAACAAGCATTCGTGTCCAAGAGGCAGAGAGGACCCCATCCAAGCTCAACCAGGACAAACCTACGCCACGGCATGTCATAGTGCAATTCGCAAATATTAGATCCAAGGATACAGTATTGAAAGCGGCCAGGGCAAAGAAATTTCTCACGTACCAAGGCAAAGGTATCAGGATTACGTCAGACCTGTCTACAGAGACCTGGAATGAGAGAAAGGCTTGGGGGGGCATTTTTAAAGCTCTTTCAGAGAAAAACATGCAGCCAAGGATCCTTTATCCAGCAAAGCTGTCATTCAGAATTGATGGAGAAATAAAGACGTTCCAAAATCGCCAATCATTAACCAATTTCGTAACCACGAAACCAGCCCTACAGGAGATATTAAGGGGGGCTCTATAAAGGTAAAAAGGCCCCAAGAGTGATACAGAGCAGCAAGTCACAACCGATACAAAGACTTTAAAGAGAAATGGCATCATTAAAATCATATCTGTCAATAATCTCTATCAATCTAAATGGCTTAAACTCTCCCATAAAACGCCACAGGGTTGCAGATTGGATAAAAAGACATGACCCATCCATTTGCTGTCTACAAGAGACTCATTTTGAACCCAAAGATGCATTCAGACTTAGAGTAAGGGGATGGAGTACCATCTTCCACGCAAATGGACCTCAAAAGAAAGCTGGAGTAGCAATTCTCATATCAGATAGACTGGATTTTAAACTAGAGGCCATAGAGAGAGATACAGAAGGGCACTATATTATTCTTAAAGGAAGTATTCAACAAGTGGATATGACAATTATTAATATATATGCCCCCAACAGGGGAGCAGCAAGATACACAAGCCAACTCTTAACCAAAATAAAGAGACATATAGATAAGAACACAGTAATAGTAGGGGACCTCAACACCCCACTATCAGAAATAGACAGAACACCCTGGCAAAAACTAAGCAAAGAATCAAAGGCTTTGAATGCCATACTCGACGAGTTGGACCTCATAGATATATATAGAACACTACACCCCAGAACCAAAGAATACTCATTCTATTCAAATGCCCATGGAACATTCTCAAGAATAGATCATGCTCTGGGACACAAAACAGGTCTCAGCCAATACCAAAAGATTGAAATTATCCCCTGCATATTCTCAGACCACAACGCTCTGAAATTGGAACTCAACCACAAGGAAAAACCTGGAAGAAACTCAAACACTTGGAGGCTAAGAACCATCCTGCTCAAGAATGACTCGATAAACCAGGAAATCAAAAAACAAATTAAACAATTTATGGAGACCAACGAGAATGAATACACAACGGTCCAAAACCTATGGGATACTGCAAAGGCAGTCCTAAGGGGGAAATACATAGCCATCCAAGCCTCACTCAAAAGAATAGAAAAATCTAAAATGCAGTTTCTATATTCTCACCTCAAGAAACTGGAACAGCAACAGAGGGACAGGCCTAACCCACTGACAAGGAAGGAGTTGACCAAGATTAGAGCAGAAATCAATGAATTAGAGACCAGAACCACAGTAGAGCAGATCAACAGGACTAGAAGCTGGTTCTTTGAGAGAATCCATAAAATTGATAGACCACTGGCAAAACTTGTCCAAAAACAAAGAGAAAGGACTGAGATTATTAAAATTATGACTGAAAAGGGAGAGGTCACGACCAGCACCATTGAAATTGCAAGGATTATTAGAAACTTTTATCAACAGCTATATGCCAAAAAACTAAACAATCTGGAAGAGATGGAGGCCTTCCTGGAAACCTATAAACTACCAAGACTGAAACAGGAAGAAATAGATTTCTTAAATAGGCCAATTAACTATGAAGAAATTGAGTCAGTGATAAACAACCTTCCAAATAATAAAACTCCAGGCCCAGACGGTTTTCCTGGGGAATTCTACCAAACATTCAAAGAAGAAATAATACCTATTCTCCTAAAGCTATTTCAAAAAATAGAAACAGAAGGAAAGCTACCAAACTCATTCTATGAGGCTAATATTACCTTGATCCCCAAACCAGGCAAAGACCCCCTCAAAAAGGAGAATTACAGACCGATTTCTCTAATGAATATGGATGCCAAAATCCTCAACAAGATCCTTGCTAATAGAATCCAACAGTACATTAAAAGGATTATCCATCATGACCAAGTGGGATTCATACCTGGGATGCAAGCATGGTTCAACACTCGCAAATCAATCAATGTGATACATCATATCAACAAGAAAAGACTCAAGAACCATATGATCCTCTCAATTGATGCAGAAAAAGCATTTGACAAAATACAGCATCCTTTCCTGATTAAAACCCTTCAGAGTGTAGGAATAGAGGGTACATTTCTCAATCTCATAAAAGCCATCTATGAAAAGCCTACTGCAAGCATTATTCTCAATGGGGAAAAGCTGGAAGCCTTTCCCTTAAGATCAGGAACACGACAAGGATGCCCACTCTCGCCACTATTATTCAACATAGTACTAGAAGTCCTTGCAACAGCAATCAGAAGACAAAAAGGGATCAAAGGTATCCAAATCGGCAAAGAAGAAGTCAAACTGTCTCTCTTTGCAGATGACATGATACTCTATATGGAAAACCCAAAGGAATCCACTCCCAAACTATTAGAAGTTATAGAACAATTCAGTAAGGTGGCAGGATACAAAATCAATGCCCAGAAATCAGTTGCATTTCTATACACGAATAACGAGACTGAAGAAAGAGAAATTAGGGAATCCATCCCATTTACAATAACACCAAAAACCATGCGTTACCTTGGAATTAACTTAACCAGAGACGTAAAGGACCTATATGCTAGAAACTATAGATCACTTTTGAAAGATATTGAGGAAGACATAAAAAGATGGAAAAATATTCCATGCTCATGGATTGGAAGAATTAACATAGTTAAAATGTCCATACTACCCAGAGCAATCTACACTTTCAATGCTATCCCGATCAAAATACCGAGGACATTTTTCAAAGAACTGGAACAAATAGTCCTTAAATTTGTATGGAACCAGAAAAGGCCCCGAATCTCCAAGGAACTGTTGAAAAGGAAAAACAAAGCTGGGGGCATCACAATGCCGGATTTCGAGCTGTACTACAAAGCTGTGATCACAAAGACAGCATGGTACTGGCACAAAAACAGACACATCGACCAATGGAACAGAATAGAGAACCCAGAAATGGACCCTCGGCTCTTTGGGCAACTAATCTTTGATAAAGCAGGAAAAAACATCCGGTGGAAAAAAGACAGTCTCTTCAATAAATGGTGCTGGGAAAATTGGACAGCTACATGCAAAAGAATGAAACTTGACCACTCTCTCACACCATACACAAAAATAAACTCCAAATGGATGAAAGACCTCAATGTGAGACAGGAATCCATCAAAATTCTAGAGGAGAACATAGGCAACAACTTCTATGACATCGGCCAGAGCAACCTT
Organism: Ailuropoda melanoleuca; assembly: GCF_002007445.2. NCBI lineage: Eukaryota > Metazoa > Chordata > Mammalia > Carnivora > Ursidae > Ailuropoda > Ailuropoda melanoleuca. Next base: position 173,064,987 of record NC_048218.1, read on the forward strand.
TTTCACGACACATCTCCAAAGGCAAGAGAAATAAAAGATAAAATGAACTTATGGGACTTTATCAGGATAAAGAGCTTCTGCACAGCCAAGGAAACAGTCAAAAAAACTAAGAGACAGCCCACGGAATGGGAGAATATATTTGCAAAGGACACCACAGATAAAGGACTGGTATCCAAGATCTACAAAGAACTTCTCAAACTCAATACACGAGAAACAAATAAACAAATCATAAAATGGGCAGAAGATATGAACAGACACTTTTCCAATGAAGACATACAAATGGCTAACAGACACATGAAAAAATGTTCAAAATCATTAGCCATCAGGGAAATTCAAATCAAAACCACACTGAGATACCACCTTACGCCAGTTAGAATGGCAAAGATAGACAAGGCAAGAAACAACAATTGTTGGAGAGGATGTGGAGAAAGGGGATCCCTCCTACATTGTTGGTGGGAATGCAAGTTGGTACAGCCACTCTGGAAAACAGTGTGGAGGTCCCTTAAAAAGTTAAAAATTGAACTACCCTATGACCCAGCCATTGCACTACTGGGTGTTTACCCCAAAGATACAGACGTAGTAAAGAGAAGGGCCATATGCACCCCAATGTTCATAGCTGCATTGTCCACAATAGCCAAATCATGGAAGGAGCCGAGATGCCCTTCAACAGATGACTGGATTAAGAAGCTGTGGTCCATATATACAATGGAATATTACTCAGCTATCAGAAAGAACGAATTCTCAACATTTGCTGCAACATGGACGGCACTGGAGGAGATAATGCTAAGTGAAATAAGTCAAGCAGAGAAAGACAATTATCATATGATTTCTCTCATCTATGGAACATAAGAACTAGGAGGATCGGTAGGGGAAGAAAGGGATAAAGAAAAGGGGGTAATCAGAAGGGGGAATGAAACATGAGAGACTATGGACTATGAGAAACAAACTGAAGACTTCAGAAGGGAGGGGGTGGGGGAAGGGGATAGACTGGTGATGGGTAGTAAGGAGGGCACGTATTGCATGGTGCACTGGGTGTTATACTCAACTAATGAAGCATCCAAACTTTACATCAGAATCAGGGGATGTACTGTATGGTGATTAACATAATATAATAAAATAAAATTAATAAAAAAAAAAAAGAACTCAAAATAGCTGTTATGGAGAAGAACCTGATGGTTGCCAGAGGAAAGGGAGGTGGGGGTGGGCAAAATAGGGAAAGGGGAGTACAAGATACAGGCTTCCAGTTATGGAATGAATAGGTCACAGGAATAAAAGGCACAACAGAGGGAACAGAGTCAATGAGATTGTAATAGCGTTATGGTAACGATGGTGGCTGTACTTCGTGAACATAGCATATCTCACAGAGATGCTGAATCACTATGTTGTACATTTGACACTAATGTAACACTGTGTGTCAACTATACTCAAAGAAAAAATTTTAAAACAAAAACAAAAATCCTCAAATAGCTGTTATGAAGAAATTCAATAAACTACAGAAAATGGAGAAAGGCAATTAATTCAATAAACCTAAGAATAAAATCAATGAACAGAAGGACTACTGTACCAAAGAGATTGAAATTAAAAAAAAAACCCACAAAACAGAAATTCTGAAACTGAAGGAGTCAAGAGATAAGATGAAGAATGCATTAGAAAGCTTTGGGAATAGGACAGATCAGATGAAAAAAGAGAATAAACAACCTGGAGGATAGGAATTTCAAAGTTATTCAGGTGGAAAAGGAGAGAGAACTAAAATTTTTAAAAAGTGAAGAATTGCTTCTCGGCCTTTTGGCTAAGATCAAGTGTAGTATCTGTTCTTATCAGTTTAATAAAAAGTGAAGAAACCCTATGAGAACCATCAGACTCAATTAAGAGAGTCAATCTAAGAATAAAGGGTGACCATTGTTAATAATACTGTATTGCATGTTTGAAAGATGCTAAGAGAGTAAATCTGCAGTCCTCATCACAAGAAAAAATCACTTTTGTAACTATGTATGGGAAAGGAGGTTAACTAGACTCTTTATGGTGATCATTTCACAATATGTACAAATATCAAATCATTATGTTGTATACCTGAAACTAATAGAATGTTATATGTCAATTATACTTTGATAAAAAATTTAAAAATAAAAAATAAAATGAGGAATGATATTAGATGAACCCAATTCATAGCTGAGTTTTCTTATAAAAACAGCCCATTTAGCTACCTATTTAATTGCCTGAGATGACATGTAAGAGAAAACAAATACATAGTTATATATTTCCTATTACCACAGCATGTCAAAACCTTGCAGTCCTATCCTAATCCCTATCATTAATGGGAGATAGATTCAGATTCATTTAGTGATGACAGTTTAGCAATCTGGATGACTATCTAGTAATGGGGAACTGGAGGAGCAACTGTAGGTATTTACTGATTTTACTTCGTTTCCAGGAAAGCAGAAGCAGAGGTTCTTTGTAAGCTCCACTTTCTGTATTGGCCGTGGAGAGAGCAGTGTGAGTGAGTGAAAATATAGTGTTGCACACCTCTCAGTTCAATGGTCATGCACAGATAGGACACGTTTGGATGTGACATTGAAGACTACACACATAATGGACATAATAATGGACCTATCTTACAGGGTTCCCTGAGGAATATATAAGATAACGTGAGGAAAATACTTATTGGAGGCATAAGTATTCAACAGATGCTAGCTAATAGGATTATTAATCATAATCATTAATGCACCTCTAACATAATACCAAGTTATCACAGTATTTGTTAACAACAGTCTTAGGAAAGTTACCACAATATTTCTGAGTTTTCTTTCGCATCTATAAAATGAGACTAATGACTTCTACCACCAAGAATTGCTGAGGGGATAATATTTTAAAAGTTATGAAATTCTTATTTATTTACTTAATTGAGATACAACTGACATATAACCCTATGTTAGTTTCAGGTGTATGATATAATGATTTAACATTTGCATATATAGTGAAATTATCACCACAATAATTCTAGTTAATATCCATCAAGCACAGTTACAAGTTTTTTTTCTTGCAATAACTTTGAAGATTTACTCTTCTAGCAACTTTCAAATATATAATAAAATATTAACTATTTTCACCATGCTGTATATCACATCTCCATGGCTTATTTATTTAAATGAAATTCTTAATATCAGGCTGGCACATTCTAAACATTCATCCATCCATCCATCTACTGTCTAAGCAAACATTTATCGAGCACATGCAAAGTGTTTTGTGCTATTGTGCTAAGAACACTCATTGTAGATAAATCATAGTCCCTAATTTCATAGACTTCATTTTCTGTTAAATTATAAACAAAATATGGATATTGACTTAAACATATGACTTTATTATGGTAGATAAATCAAGGTTTTTATTCACAAGTTGGGAATGATAGCAAATGAGAGATTGTGTGTGAATGGGAAGACTTGTGTACCAAGGCAAAGGAACTCAAAAATAAAGAGATATCATCCAGCAGAGTGTTGACCAGTATGATGAGGCCTATGGTGTTGTATAAGCAGAGACAAGTTCCCCAGAAAGGTAGAATCAAACTAATAGGCAGCTTCTGGAGCTATGCTATTAAGTACATAAGTACAATGGCACAATAGGCATTGTACTTATCAATAAATTCAGTATATCAATAAATTCATTCTCTAAGGGGTGCCTGGGTGGCTCAGTCGGTTAAGCATCCCACTTGATTTTGGCTCAGGTCATGATCTCAGAGTAGTGGGATCGAGCCCCACGTCAGGCTCTGCGCTCAACAAGGAGTCTGCTGGACATTCTCGGTCTCTCTGCCTTTGCCCCTCTACCCGCTTGCATGCGTGCTCTCTCTCTCTCTCTCTCAAATAAATAAAACTTTTAGTTAATTAGTTAATTAATTAATCCTCTAGAAAAAAATGACTGTAGAGGTGCAGTAACCAATTAAGGACTGAGACACAAGTGTTGAGTAAACAGGAAAATATGGGATGACTTTTTTTTTTGTAATTAAAATGAAACTTTAGGGGCAGCTAAAAGTAAAGGCCCACTATAACTGTCTCTTAAGTTTCTCTGGCAAGAACTGGCCATTCTCAGAACTGTGAACCTCTCACTTGAGGAATGAGTGTTAAGAAACCAAGGAAGCCATCAGGGATGATGAGTTCCAGGCTAGGGCTCAATCAGGTGGGGAGGCTACCTGGAACAAAAGAAGTCAAATCCACCCTTAACTACAAAAAGCAAGCATGGGGTCCTTAATGGGAGACAAAGCAAAACAGTCAAGAGCTAGGTGGATGTAGAAATGGAAGGTAAGCAAAGAAATTAAGGTGAAGGTCAAGAGAAAATTTCTAAGACTATTTCTGTAAACAGGACCAGGATGCCTGAATATATATATTATAATTAGGTGCTGGCCTGGCTTAACCTGGAATAAAGGTTTTTGCCTGGTGATTTCAGTTACTAGATCTATGTGTATGTAAATTACTGGTGAATAAACACATGGAAGATTAGAATTCTTCCCCCATGTGGTAAGACTTCGTAAGTTATATCATTAGATTTCTTCTCAATAGGAGGTGGTCTCCCAAAGTGCAGGGGCTCCTGCTCTGCTTCTAGAAAAACAAGCTGTGCTTTAAAAATAGTACCGTAAAACTTGTTTCCTGAAAATTACATTAGCCTTGAATCTAGTCCTTTGCTGAGAGGAAGTATAGATTCGAGGTTCCTCCATAAAATTCATTTGTCAACCCTAGCAACTACCGTAAAATACTTTATAATATCCTAACACGCATATAAATAGAACACTTCACACTCTGGAGGAAGCCTAGTGAGTGACATCAGTTATTCTAGCAACACTTCACTTCAGGGTGGAGCCCCAGTTTGTAGATCATGACATCATCATCATCATTATTGTTGTCATCATCATCACCATCCCTTGCAACAGTATTTCTTTACAGGTGACAATTTTTTTTTTAAATAAATATAGCATGTGGATGCATTAAATGGTGAAAATCTTGGGCCTCTGCACTGATGAGGATGTTTGACGGTCTCTGTTTCAGAACATTTTATATGTGGAGTTTGAAATTCATGGAATACCTTAAAGGGAAAGTACTGCTTTAGACAAAGGTCACACAAATCATAAAACAAGCAAATTTTTAAAAATTCTGCGGTAGAGGCACAGCCATTATCCCATTGTCTTAATTAGTAAAATGAGGCTCAGTGAGTCTACGTGCTCTGAGGACACCTAGTTTACTAGTTAAAGAGAGGAACTTGAATGCAGCTGAATTTCCAATTTGCATTCTGCTGTGACTGCAGAGTCCACATCCTAATTCCTGTGGCTGGAAAGTTAAGTTATGACAGGGATATCTTGTATAGGTTACCAGAATGAAGATGAACAATATTCACTGACATAGACACATGGTTTTCATCCAGGCATTTGCAATGTCTCTGTTGACAACGTCGACAGTCTGGAAACACAGGCTGTATGATATTTGGAGAATAACTTTCCCGCAGGACGCTCATGAATAGACTGGTGCTCAAATGGAAACTTTTGGATGGGTTGAGACCTTGAACTTCAGTTCTGTTCTATTGGACATCTGAATAAAGATGTAGTGGTCAGATTTAGGATCTAAAAAGTTCTGAAAAACCCTGCAGCAAAATAAAATTTACTAAAGATCAATGCACAGGTCTTCTCTTGGTTCCAAAACACAGGATGGGAGGAGATATGGAGGCAGTTCTTTAAAAAAAAAAAGCAGCACATAAAGAGATACCATTTCACAGGTCTGAGCACACTGAAGGCATTTGCTGCAGATCTGGATGAAACCCTAAGAAGAAAGATTTTAATAAACTGAAGGGTATTGAAAGCAGAGAGGCCAAGAGTGTGAAGGAACTCAGGGCCACACCACATGAGTATTCTTTTAACATATCACAGCCCCAGGCTTGGAGAAGAGAAGACTCAAGACTGGACAAGGCAAATGTCACCAGGTACTTGCAGGGCTATTGTGCAGAAAAGGGATGAAGCATTTTCTCTGTGGCTATAAAGGGGGGAATTGAGGATATGGATAGGTAGTAGGGTACGACATTTTAGCTAGTAAGCAATGAGTCACTTTAAATGTCAGTACTGTCACAAGATGAGCAGGCAGACTGGATGACTGATTACTTGGAAGGGTGTTTCCAGTAACAGTGTGTATCTTCAAACACTGGGATTCTGAGCTTCACAGATCCCTCCCCTGCTCTTTAAATATTTGACATGATATCATCACCAGCGTCACTTTTACACAGGGTCCCAATATTGGAAATCAGTCCTTTTATGTGCTTAAGATGATTTTGAATATCTGCAGCAGGGTTCAAATAGAGTTTACTTTGCATATGGATTCAATAGGTAAGAGGAGGAAGCTCATAAATGCCTTATGCAAATTTGTTCCAAATGAGCTCCTAAACTGGATTTGGAGCTAATTGTTTTGGCACTTATTTCATTGGGGATGAAGCACTAGCCAAACATATTTCAAAGGGAGGAAGAGGATGTGTTAGCATCAAACCTAGGAAAAGGATCAGTAGCATACAAGTAATTTGGAAAAGGAGAACATTCCATCTGAAGCCTCAAGGGAGAAAAGAGAATGTTGGCTGAAGTCTTATTTGGAAAAAATAGAACTGTGAAAATAATTAGTGTTAAATAACTTATAGCACTGCATTTCCAGTATGGGTCACTTTTAAAAATAAATTTTTATTGTTTCAATATAATCTATAGACAGAAAAGTGCAAAAATTATAAGGTTAACACCAGACGAATGACCGAATGACCACAAAGCAAGCACATTTGAGGAACCACCGCCCAGATCAAGAGATAGCATAGAAGCCCTCCTTCTTTCAGTCACCGCTCCTACTTGTGACTTATCCTGTATCAGTTTTGTCAGTATTTAAATTTTGCATAAATGTAATCCCTCAATGACTTCTTGTGTGGCTGGCTTCTTTACATTAATACGTTGGGCTCTTTCTGGCAGCACATATACAAAAATTGGAATGATACAGTAATACAATGTTTGCAAAATTCATCCATGTTTTTGCATGTAGCATTGCTTCATTTTCATGGCAAGAGCAATCTTATACATTCCACACTTTTGTTTCTGCAATATGTTTATTTTTGATTGACCTCTGGGATGTTACAGATTTGGACTGCTCTACATACTGCTGTTAGGAACATTCCTGTGACTTTTTGGTATACACACATATGCATTTTCTGTTGGGTATGTATCTATGAATGCAACTGCTGGTTCATGAGACATTTGTATGTTCAGCTGTAAAAACACAGCTTTAGTGTGCCACTTTTCAACTCCCTCTAGCAATGTATGAAAATTCTATTTACTCCATATCCTCTGCAACACTTGATATTCGGAGTCATTAAACTGTATTTAAATTTTAAATTTTAATTGTGATGTATTAAATTTTATTTAAATTTCAGCTATCTGGTGTATAGTTAGTAGTGTTCCATTGCAGTTTTTATTTGCAGTTCCCAAATTACTAATATGTTTTTTGTCTCTATTATTCGGATAATATTGGGAAATATTTTGCAAACTGCCTATTTGTGTATTTTGTATATACTAACTTCACTGTATTATCTTTTTCTTACTGATCCATATTTGATATGAGTCCTTTGTCAATTTATGAACCATAAAAATCTGTTCCTACCCCAAGATTTGCCCTTTTACTCTCTTGATGATGTCCTTGCTGGGCATAAAAATCTTATTTCAATGTAGTTCAGCTTATCTAGTATCTCTTTAATGATTAGTGGTTTTTGTATCCTAAGAAAAAAAAATTTCCTTCTATATCTCAAGGTCAAAAAGATACTCCTCTTTGTTATTTACAGAAGTCTTATTTATCTTACCTTTCTCGTTTAGATCAACTTTCTATCTGGAACTGATTTTTATATATAGTGTGAGGTAATGAGTCAAGATTTGTTTTTTCTTTCATTTAAATATCCAATTGACCCAGCCCCATTTGTTGAAAAGATAATTATTTCCCTCTATTCTGTATTGCCACCTTTTTTTGTAAATTAAGTGTCCATATATGTGTGGATTAGTTTGTGGACTCTATACTACTTATTGGTCTCTTTGTGTATTATTGTGCTAATACCGTATTGTCCGAATTATTTTAGATTTAAAATAAACCTTGATACCTGGTATTTTATTTTTTAATTAATTTTATTTTTCTAAAGATTTTATTAAGTAATATCTATACCCAATGTGGGGCTCAAACTTACAACCCCAAGATCAAGAGTTACATGCTCTTCCGACAGAGCCATCCAGGCACCCCAATACCTGGTATTTTAAATCTTTCAAATATGTCATTGTTTTTGACATTTTGACCCTTTACATTATCATACAAGTATTCAAATCAGCCTGTCAACTTCCACAGAAACAAAATTGTTCAAGTTTTGATTAGAAGTGCATTGAATAGGGGCGCCTGGGTGGCACAGTGGTTAAGCATCTGCCTTCGGCTCAGGGCGTGATCCTGGCGTTATGGGATCGAGCCACATCAGGCTCCTCCACTCTGAGCCTTGCTTCTTCCTCTCCCACTCCCCCTGTGTTCCCTCTCTCGCTGGCTATCTCTATCTCTGTCAAATAAGTAAATAAAATCTTTAAAAAAAAAAAAAAGAAGTGCATTGAATAGAGACAAAAAACATATGCTTCACTGTAGAGAACAGATGGTTCAGAGGAGAGGCGGGTGGGGGGATGGTGAAACTGGTGAAGGGGATTAAGAGTACATTTACTTTGATGAGCACTGAGTTACATATGGGACTACTGAATCACTAAATTGTACACCTGAAAAGAATATAAGACTATATTAACTACACTGGAATTAAAATTTAAAAAAGAGATGCATTGAATACAGGTAGTTTGGGGGAGAACTGACATCCTCACAATACTGAATCTTTTTATTTGAAAGTAATGTATAGTCTTTCATTCATTGAGGTCTTTTTAAATTACTCTCAATGTTATACAGTGTCCTACATAGAAGATTTGTTGATCTTCTGATTATTTTGATGTTCTGTAATGCTAACTTAAATGATATTTTAAAAATTGTATTTTCTGCTTATGTGTCGCAAGTGTGACATGCAATTGATTTTTACAAATTAACATGTAACTATTTGCTTTGCCAAATTAATAAATGTATTCTATTAGTATGTCTGTACTCTTTGGAATTTTTTTTTTAAAGATTTTATTTATTCATTCGACAGAGATAGAGACAGCCAGCGAGAGAGGAACACAAGCAGGGGGAGCGGGAGAGGAAGAAGCAGGCTCATAGCGGAGGAGCCTGATGTGGGGCTCGATCCCATAACGCCGGGATCACGCCCTGAGCCGAAGGCAGACGCTTAACCGCTGTGCCACCCAGGGGCCCCCTCTTTGGAATTTTTATGTATAAAATCATGTCACTTGCAAATAGAGACAGTTTTATATCTTTCTAATACTTATAACTGTTTGAGGGTTTTCTTTTTGTAAGTAGTCTCTACACCCAGCATGGGACTTGAACTTACAACCTCAAGATCAAGAGTCACATGCTCTACCTACCCACTCAGCCAGCCAGCCACCCCTAAAATATTTATACCTTTTATTGGTTGTCTTGCCTCATCATACTGGGTTAGAATAGATGCTAGATTAGAATACCATGTTGAATTGAAGTAGTGACAGAAGGCATCCTTTACTTACCCCTGATATCAAGAGGACAGCCTTCAATATTTCCAAATGAAACATGAGGTTTGCCGTAGGATTTTGTAAATATCCTTCTATTCTTTGTCAGCTTTCTTTTCTAAATCACGAATGAGGGCGCCTGGGCAACTTAGTTAAGCATCCAACTCTCGATTTCGGCTCAGGTCATGATGTCAGGGTTGTGAGATGGAGCCCCCCTTCGGGCTGAGCATGGAGTCTGCTTAAGATTCTCTCTTTCTCAGCCCCTCCCCCACCTGCTCGTGGGTGTACACTCTCTCTCTCTTTAAAAAAATATAAATAAATAAAAGCATGAATTGATGTTGAATTTTATTGACAGATTTTTTTGTCTCTATTTGAGATGATCATATGATTGTTCTCCTTTATTCTGTTTATGTTGGTGAACTGCATTAGAATTGCACACGTTACACTATCTTGCCTTCCTGAAATAATTCTTACCTGGCCATAATATATTATCATTTTTAAAAAAGATTTTATTTATTTGTTTGAGAGAGAGAGCACGAGTGGGGGGAGGGACAGAGAGGGAGAGAGAATGTCTAGTGGACTCCCCACTGAGCACAGTCTGAGGCGGGGCTCCATCTCACCACCCTGAGATCATGAGGTGAGCTGAAATCAAAAGTCAGATGCTTAACTGATTGAGCCACCCACGCAGCCCTATTACCATTTTTTTTTTAATCACTGGATTTTCTGTGCTAATATTTTATGTAGAAGTTTTTTGTCTATATAAATGAGAGTTGGCCTCTCTTAGGTCCTTTATTGTAATGTTCTTACCAGTATTTGCTGTCAAAGTTATAGTGACCTCAAAAAATAACTTGGAAAATTTTTCCTCTTTTTCCGAGCTCTGGAATAGTATATGTAAGGTTGATTTTATTTCTAAATGTTTGGAGGAATTGAGTAATAAAATTGACAGGCATGGAAATTTCTCTCAAAGGATTTTAGTTAGACTCAATTTATTTACTAGATATTAAATAAACTATTTACATTTTATATTTCTTCTTGTGGCATTTTGGCAGTTTTGGTAAATTATGGCTTTTTAAACTATTTCACCATTTCATTGAAATTATCACCCCAAAATTGTTATGATATCCTTTTGTTTTCATTTTCTTAACTATGGGATCTATAATTAGGCCCCTTCTTTATAAAAATCATTCTTGATATTGGTATTTTGTGCATTTTCTTTTTTTCTTGATCTGTCTTTCCAGGGATTTATGAAATTCATTAGTCTTTTAAAATCCTCTTTTAGATTTATTTTCTCTAGCACATATTTATTTTAAGTTTTACTGAGATCTGTTTTTATTTTTATTATCTGTTTCTTTTTGCTCTTCCTTGGGTTAATTTTTTTAACTAGTGGAAATGGATGCTTGGATGATTGATTTTCAGCTTTTTTTTGACAAGAGTAGGATTTATTGGTGGCATGAATAAGAAGGGGGCAGTGCTGAGGTTCTCATGAGTGCAGAGCCTGCCATTTGTCCATGGGGCCACAATTAGGGATGCATTTGACCCCATAGCCATCTGGGATGAGGCGCTTTTCAGCCACCATGTCTTCAAATTTGTCTGCATTAAACTTAGTAAAGCCCCACTTCTTGGAAATGTGGACTTTCTGGCAGCCAGGGAACTTGAACTTGGCCCTGCATAGAGCCGCAATCACATGCTCCTTGTTTTGCACCTTGGTACAGATGGACATGATGACTTGGCCAATGTGGACCCTGGCCACTGTGCCCTGGGGTTTTCCAAAGGCACCCCACATACCTGTTTAGAGCCTGTGAGCTCCAGCACAGGACAACATCTTGTGGATAAGGATGCTGTGGAAGGGGTGGAACTCCACTCTGGTGTGAAAACCATCTTTGCCACAGCTTTTCACCATGTACATTTTGGCACAAATGCGTGCTGCCTCCAGGGCTTCAAAGAAGAGCTGCTCATATTCATCTGACACCATGTAGCCACACAGTGGGAACTCACTGACTTTTGCTTTCTTCTGCCCCAGGTCCAAGATGCAGACCTTGGTGTCCGGGATACTTCTGTGAAAGTGAGACTTCTGTAAGAACCGGGTGTTCTTATGATACCGGTAACACCGGGCGAAGTGTTAGCCCATGTTGACACCAGGATCTTCAGCGGAGCAGTGAAGAAGAGGTTATTTTCAGCTTTTTAGTCCTAATAAAAGCATTTAAGTTTGACTTTAGTTGTGTTCCAAAAGTTTTGATAAGTTGAATTTTCATTATAATTCAAAGAAAAATATTTCCTGATTTTCATTTGTATTCATTTTTTTTAGTATTCGAATTATTATAGTTTTTTAAAGATTGTATTTATTTATTTGAGAGACAGAGAGAGAGAGAGAGAGAGCAGGAGAGCACGAATGGCGGGAGGGGCAGAGGGAGAAGCAGACTTTCCTTACTTGGGACTGGATCCAAGGACCCTGAGATCATGACATGTGCTGAAGTCAGACGCTTAACCAACTGAGCCACCCAGGTGTCCCTGGTGTTTGAATTATTTAGAAGTATGTTTGAGTGCTTTTCAAACATGAAGTTTTTATTATTACCTTGTTTCATTATTGATTTCTAGCCTAACTGTACTGTTGTCAGAAAACGTACATTGTATAATTTTACTTTTTTGATATTTTTTAAGATTTCTTTCAGATTCATTATTTGGTTAATTGGCTTGGCATTTGATGTGAATTTTGCATTTGCTGAGTATAAGGTTTGTAAATTAGGTCAAGTTTATTGATTGCATTGTTTAAATCTACTATACCTATATTGAATTTTTGTCTGCTTGGTATATTAGTTTCTAAGAGACATCTTTTTTTTTTTTTAAGATTTTATTTATTTATTTGACAGTGAGAGAGAGACAGCCAGCGAGAGAGGGAACACAAGCAGGGGGAGTGGGAGAAGAAGCAGGCTCCCAGCAGAAGAGCCTGATGTGGGGCTCGATCCCAGGACTCCGGGATCACACCCTGAGCCGAAGGCAGACACTTAACGACTGAGCCACCCAGGCGCCCCTCTAACAGACATCTGTTAAAACCTCCCTATGATAATGGATTTGTCCATTTTTCTTTTAGTTGCATCATTATTTTGCTTTATATAGTTGGAAACTCATTATTAAGTGCAACAAATTTACAACTTTAATGTTTTGGAAAGATTAACTCTTTTATCATAATAAAATGTCCTTTGTTCATTGCCAATAAAGTGTCTTGCCTTATAGTCTAATTTATCTGATAAATATATAAAATACAGCTATACTGGCCTCAAAATTTTTTTCATTCATTTATTTCAGGGTTTTTGTGTTGTTGTATTTTAGGTTTATCTCTTAACACTGAGTCACGTGTACTTTTTTCATCTAGTCTAAAAAACTGTTTTTGACTGCTCACCCATTTATATATTATTATATTGGGGGTTATAGAATTCTTTCTTTTATTTCCTCTTTAAATATTGCTTCTCAAAATAAGTCAGAGAAACACAATTATCATATGACCTCACTCATATGTGGAATTTAAGAAACAAAACAGAGGAGCATAGGGGAAGGGAGGGAAAAATAAAACAAGATGAAATCAGAGAGGGAGACAAACCAAAAGAGACTCTTAATCATGGGAAGCAAACTAAAGGTTGCTGGAGGGGAGGGGGTTGGGGGATGGGGTAATTGGGTGATGGACATTAAGGAGGGCACATGATGTAACAAGCACTGGGTATTATATAAGACTGATGAATCACTGAACTCCATCTCTGAAACTAGTAATACACTATGTTAATTAATTGAATTTAAATTAAAAAAAAAAGAACAAACTGCTTACTAGAGGGGAAGTGGGTGAGGGGATAGGTAAAATAGGTGATAGGGATTAAAGAGTACTCTTACAGTGATGAGCACTGAGTAATGTATAGAAAAATTAATAAGTAAATAAACAAATAAATATTGCTTCTGCCTAGTTCTTTCTCTTTTCTCTTTCTAGGACATCAATTATGAACATGTTAAGAACTTTTCCCTGTGTCTTCTTTGTGATTTCATGTAATTTTTACCCTTTCTTCCCTCCTCTATTCTTCAATCTGATATTTTCTTCTGACTTATTCTAGTTCTATCTTCTGTGTCTCAATGTCTATTAGCCCCCATCAATAATTTAATTATTTTATTTTTCTGTTTCAGAATTTCCATTTGAATTTTAAAAGATAGATTCCAGAATAAAATATACAATTCTCTATATTTCACCTTATTTCTTCAAACTATTAATCACAGTTATTTTAAAGTCCCTCAGTTTGGATCTCTATTATGCATTTGTTTCTATTTTGTGTTTCTTTTCATGATTTATCTTCTGACACGCCTGTTAATGTTAACTGAAACTTGAGGAACTCCCCTCTACTTGTTAGATGGGATGCTGCTTGATCCATGGGTCACTTCATAAAGCCAATTATATCTTCAAAAAAAATAATATATATATATATATTTACTGAAACTTGAACATTATATGTAAAAATTTTGATAGCTAATTTACTGATCTAGATAGTGTTATCATTCTCCAGATATTACTTTTGCTTGGGGTAGGAGGGAGGCTGTTATGATGATGGTGAATCCCCTAATCTATTTGGTGATTATCTATTTACCTAACTAATTTAATTGCTTAGAAACTGGGCTTTAACCTTGTGATGGCACAGCATTTCTAGTTCACATCTTCTCCAAAGGTGTAGTCCTACAATTGTCCCACTTGAAAGCTTGGCCGTAAGGGCACCACCTTCTTGGTGGTCCCTGAACTCTAATTTTGCCCAAAAACCAGGTGTCATTCACTTCTGGGCTTCCTAGCTACCCCTTTCTGCTCAATTTCTCTGCCTTTCAGTGACCAGTTACAAATCAGAAATACCTTGAGTAAAAACTAGAGTTGAAAATCAGGTTCACTGGAGCACCTGGGTGGCTCAGTCAGTTAAGCATCTGCCTTTGGGTCAAGTTATGACCTCATGGTCCTGGGATTGAGCCTGGTGTTAGGTTCCCTGCTCAGCAGGAAATCTGCTTCCCCCTCCGCCCCCCCCCTCGCTGTCGCTCAAGCAAATGATTAACATCTTAAAAAAAAAAAAAAAGAACCAGGTTCACCATTTGTACTTCCCTTTCCCTGGGGATTTTGTTTTTTCAGGTTCTCACTGCCTGGACAGCTTTCTATAGCCTTCAAACCAATAGATTTTATATTCTATCCAATTTTTTTCGTTGTTCTTAGGGGGGTTTGTCTGGAACAGTCTTCTCTCACTACTAAAAACTAAAATTTCTCCAGCATGAGTTATTTTGACACATATAACATTTCTACTCCTATAACACAAAGAGTGCACACCTGCGGAAACTGAAGACTTTCCAGACAAAGAGGCCTTCCCCCTTGAAACTAAAAAAACAAAAGTCAGGTGCACTAATGCTCAAAATGAGAAATGGGAACAATAGGAAACAGGGACTGCAAAATGTTTACTAAGCATATTCTTCAGCATTGTATAGGAGACCAGAAATCATCACAAATTACCAAAATTATCATTCTGATTAGGGCCTTTAGAGTAGAGAGAACCCAGGGACAGTGTGTTTGATACTTGCATATTTTTTTAATGCAGAAATGTCAAGTTAGAGCTAAAAATTGGAGTATATTTAAAATGTTGATATTTAATAAATCAGCAATTTTACCCCACAGATTTCTATCCAACATTACCATGTGATTTACACAATAATTATAATATTTATAGAATACTATAGTGTTGTATGATAGGCAAATTAGAGCAGTCTGAGGAACTTTTTTTTTTAAGATTTATTTATTTATTTTAAAGAGAGAGAGAAAGTGGGGGGAGGGGCCAAGGGAGAGAGAGAATCTCAAGCCAACTCTTTGCTGAAGCCAGAGCCTGACAGAGGGCCAGATCCCATGACCCTGAGATCATGACTTGAGCCAAAATCAAGAGTCGGATGCTCAACTGACAGCCACCCAGGGGCCCCAAGGAATTTATTTTTCTTTTAATACTTCCCGTTTATCTCTGTGACTGTGTGCATATCTTCTTTTGGAGATAACGTTAAAAGTCTAAAAAGTGAGGCTGTGGACAAACATACTCATCTCATAGTCAATATTATATATCAATGACATACACATATGTATATAATCACACACATATGTATATAATCACCAAAATACATTATAAGAATAGTAGTGCTAGGTCCCCAAGGAGCTATAGAACAACTCCACAAATTTTCTAAAGGAAATATTATATATGTATAATCTTTCATCCCAAACACAACACATAGTTTATCTCTCCTTTTTGTTTTTGATAATATCACTTTTTCCCCTCTTATCTACAAAATTCAGTTTGAATTTTTTAAAAAATGGATTCTTACAGTAGTAAACCTTAGTATTTCTTGACAATTGGCCTTGCTGTCATTTCGCAACCTGGACTTTTCATTTTAAGAGGTTGGTTTTTCAGTGCTAGTGTGTTTGAAATAGTCTTGAGGTTTTGTGGTTGCTGTTAACACTCTGCGGAACTTAGAACACTTTGGTTTCCTTTTGCTTTAGTGAACTGAACTGGCCAGGCCTTTTAAGTGCGTGCAGACCATGGGAGTACCCAAGCAGGCTTACTGTTAGAAAAGAATCCTATATGGAATTCAGACAGGTGGCCCATCTCTGCAACTCCTTGAGAAGTCTAGCTTTTTCAGGTAAGTACAGAAGACCTGGGGTGGGAGGCTCAGGAATGAAGGTTATGCGTAAAGAGAGCATGCTAAACTTGCCAATGAAGCTGTAATTCAGAATTTTCAGTCTTGCTGTAAAAAGCAAGCTTATTTACTCTGACCACAATTCTTCCTTTATAGAAAGAATTGTCTACTTCTTCCTGCATAGTACACACTGCTCTGAAGGTGACACCTAGTTTTTCTAAGTGGTTAAATATGAACAAAAGTGGTTTCAGAATCGGACAAAGGAAAAAGGAAGTCTGGCTAGAACCATCATAGAGGTCTTTAGGGCATTTGATATTGCATTTACACATTATTGAAATGTTTCTATTTTAAGTGTTTTTTTTCATTATGAAAATCTTTAAACTCTATTACCAGTAATATCCTCACATATGATTTAAAACTATTCTGGCAGCCCTAATCAATAGAAGAAAACAATCAACAGTAATCAGGTACTTAGAAATGTCTAAAAGAAATACATTCAAAATGACGTGTAATAATGGTTACGTAATTCTTTTCATTCTATTTTTGCAGTACTACATAACAGGAAGAATCTGAAAATAACTTTAAAATCACACAATTAAAAGTTAAGAACAACATCTGTTCAAATAATTTATATTAAGCTCCTTTTATACCTCTATTTCCTTTTTACAAGAAGTATTACACTTCTAATATGTGAAATAGAATATAATATAAACTTTTAAAAAGTCAGTAATGTACAACTTGAGTTTGAGAGTTTAATATTGCTCCTTTAATAAATTTATAATATAATTTTGGATGGGTCACTTAGCTCCTGGATTTCAACTTCCTGCATAACTGCATAATTATTCATCTAAGGAATTCTATTAAGAACCAGAATTACAACTCCTTGTTTTCTTTTTTATTGGGCTTAAATTAATCAATTACTCAATATTTTAACTGATTAACAGGAGTAATGAGAAGACCAATAGATGAAGAATCAGATAGTATGAATCCTAGTCTTCTATTTTTCTAGTAATTGGCTGAGTGATTTAGAAAATATTTTCTAACCATTCTAGGCCAGGGGTTGGCAAATTTTTCCTATAAAGAACTGGATAGTAGGGGCGCCTGGTTGGTGCAGTCGTTACGTGTCTGCCTTCGGCTCAGGGCATGATCCTGGCGTTATGGGATCGAGCCCCACATCAGGCTCCTCCGCTATGAGCCTGCTTCTTCCTCTCCCACTCCCCCTGCTTGTGTTCCCTCTCTCGCTGGCTGTCTCTATCTCTGTCAAAAAAAAAAAAAAAAAAAAAAAAAAGAACTGGATAGTAAATACTTTAGGTCTCCCAGGCCAACAAGCAAAATTGAAGATAATATGAAGGTAATATGAAACCATTTAAAAATGTAAAAGCCATTCTTAGCTCACAGGCAGAATAAAAATGGGAGATGAGCTATATTTGGCCTCAGGGCCATAATTTTCCAGCCCCATTCTAGGCAATGATTTTCATCAATTATAAAATGGAATATGTAGGAGTTGATGGATGATACATAGGGTAATCCACCAATCCCCTAAAACTGTATGCAAAAATCTGAGTGTATGTAATTATGTTATTTTTTAATGGGAAAAAAGGTCCACATATTTCATCAGATTTTCAAAGGGTCCATAACCCAATTAAGGTCAAGGACCACAGGACTGATTCCTAAAGACGCTTCCCAAATCTAAAATTCAATGAAATGTTTATTGGATGTCTACTATGTCTAAGCCACCGTGCTAACATTATAATAGACGTTAACATATTATGACCAAAATAACATGTCCAAAATATATTAAAGAAGATTATAATATGTACAAATTGGCGATATCCCTCAAAGTAATAACTTTGAGGAAAAAATCTGTAATTAGTCAGAAATTTCTGAGATATTACTTTGCAAAGTGTCTTCAAATATAGTATGAATTATGTCAAAATATTAGTCAAATATTCTTATTGTCTCATCTTGTTTTTGATTACAACAGTATTAGTCATGATAATCATAATCAAACTTAACCCGAGCAGAAATCTCTTTCTTAAAAATATGATTTCCTTTTTTCATCTTTGTATTTGGGGACAATGTTTGTCACATACTAAGTGCTCAATATCTCTAGAATGGATATATGAATGAATAAATGAATGAATGAAAAGATGAAGACACCATCATGCAGATTATGTGTCATAGATACTGAAGGCTTAGAACCCAAAATGCTCTAAGAACAGTTGCCAAGGCCAAAAATTGCTTCTCTTTTCAACTTTGGACACAACTGTGATTTCAAAATACTTGGTCAACTAAAGATTGCAGTTCCTGGGGATTAAGTCATCTTTTTAAAAAAGAGTGAAGTTTGTTGAATTTAATTCACATGTTACAGATGTTCCAGTAACCTAAGTCTATGGGATGGGGTGACGGGAGAGTGATGTTTTGTTCAAGGAATAGCAGCATGCTCAGCATCTCAGCCCTTCATGCTGAGGCCAGGTAAGAGGCTGTACCAGCTGGAATATTATGCATAAATGGCAGGCTTTCTTGGGCAATCCAAAAGTCAGATCTAATAGAATTTAGGGTGTCACTATGCTTCCTAATAAAGAAGTTCAGCCTGAATTCCATTGCCTGGCCAATTGATGGTGCCAAAATCTGAGCACCATTCACTGGTGATTCCCCACAGCTACATGGGGTAGAGAATGACTTGTGACCCAAATGTACCTCTCTTCTCTATCCAGGAATCATTTCATTTTCTGAAAGAGAAATTCAGGCTACGATAGCTGGTTTGTGATTCATTCAATTCTCTAGGGAAATTTAAATCTTAAGACTTAAAAAAATTTAAGAAGTGTTAATGAAAAGCCTGCACAGTCCTGTATATGTCTGGAGTTATGCCTGAAATGTCCTTATTCAAAAAAGTGCACCCCATCTCCATCCCTGCCTTCACTCCCTCTCCCCCTCAAAAAGCTGTTAGGGAAATAGCAACATACTATTCACTTTGGGTTGTAATTATAGAGCATGCCTGTGCAGTGTCACGCTGCATTAAATAGCACCATTTGTTCAACTGTTTAGAGGTTGTGCTAAAGTCAGAGTCCTGGATCTCCTTAGGGTTTGAGGTTAGTCCACATATAGTCCAAAACCCAAAACCTTAATAAATGGGATCTCAAAAAAATAACCCAATTGTGTTTAACATCCAAGGTCTTTCTTAAGTTATGACAGGATGCTCAGTCAACTCCCGAAGGATTTCTGGGACACTTGGGGCAGTGCTTCCATGTTTTATAAGCCCAAGGCAGTGTGTGTGTTTCATCTGATTGCTGCCCTGGGATCTATCTGATCACCTCTGAACCTTTCTGGTTGGCTTCACTCCTGAAAGTGGACAAGCCGCCTCTGGTTCCCTCTCAAACACAACTAACTTGAATCTGTAACAAATTTTTTTTGGCAAACTTTTTCTTGAAGGGCTGGATAATAAATATCTTGGGCTTCAGAGGCCGTACAATCTCTGAAACAACTACTCAACTCTACAGGTGTCATGCAAAAGGAGCCACGGATAATACGTAAACGAATATCTGTGATCAGTCAAAAACTTTATTTACAAAAACATGTGCCTGGTCCACAGGCTGTAGCTTGCTGGCCTGCGAACTATGTTGAAGGCTTGATGACAACTGAAAAAATTACAATGTTGCAGAGGGAAATGAAAGCTTCAAAGTTTCCTAGAGCACCTCACAGAACTCAGAGAAACACTTCCTCAAGGTTTACCAGTTTATGAAAGGATATGATAAAGGAACAAATGAAAAGCCAGATGAAGAGATACATAAAGCAAGGTCTGAGTGGGGGCCCTGAGCGCTGGAGCTCTCATCCCTCCCCTCCCCCAGTAGGGATATGTTCACCAACCTGAAAGCTCTCCAAAGCCCCTACTCCCCTACTCTTGGGATATTATGCAGACTGCCTCATTTGGCATGAACAATTACTAACTCCATTTCCAGCCCCTCCCCCCTCTCTCAAAGATGGCGCATGGGGCTGAAAATTCCAGAATCACCACCATGAAACAGAAGACGCTCCTAGTGCTCCTATCACTTAGGAATTTAGATGGGGTCAGGGAGTCCTGTGTCAGGGACTGGGGCAGAGACAAACATATGTATTTCTTATTATTTCACATCTGTACAATGGCACTCTTGTAATTGATCACACACTGCCTAAGATTATTTTAATGGAGTTCTTATCTTTTCCTTAGGTTGCAATCTCTTTGCAGAGCAGTGACTGAATCCAGCATAGACTTTATTCTATGCAGGGGCCTAACTTAAAGAAGCTTTAGATAGGATTTGGATAAGATATGCAAGAATTTTTAAAATTCAGCAGATTGATGAATGAAAAATTCCTCATTCCTCAATGGACCCCCAGTCTCTCTCTCCATACACCATTTTATACACAATATATCCTAAAAACATGTTCTAGAGCCTGAGGCAAAATTGTTAAATTGGCCTGTTTCAGATCTCTTCTCATGAAACAAATACCACACAAAACTTTTTAGGTTCTCTTAATTGTTTTTAGGAAAAACAAATGTTAGGAGTAAAATAGGCATTATTATACCTATTTCACTCTTTATAATATTATAGGTAGAGAGACATGTAGAAATACTCAAAGATGTTTATGACCCCTTCTATCTAGAAGACATTGATACATTTGGAAAGACACAATTTATTCATGTAAAACAAATGCAAAGTTCATGTCATTATGAGAATCTATATTTGTCAAATTTCTTAATGGCTTATAAGTAGGAGGTAGGTATAATAATCTTTATTTTACTATTAATTTTTTTCAGAAAATTTAATTAAGAGAACTTGAAAGTTTAATGCCAAATTGTCTTCACAGAAAAAGATCTGAAACAGGCCAATACTAAGATGTTGCTCTTGGCAGACATTTACAGAAAAAAAAATGGTTAGATTAATTGCATAAAAAGAAAAAGAATGTTGAGTAAAAATCATTAGCCTAATGATGTTTAGGTAGCTAGTTTTCTATACCAGGTCTTAATACCAGTAAGGCTTATTAGAAAAAACGGAAAGCCTTTTATCAAGAATCCTAATTGCTTCCCAGAAGAACAGGCTGAAGTGGATTACACAAAAAACTCTATTCCAGGCTCGGTTTAGATCATTTTTCCTTTACACTGCTAATGACAGAATCAAAGATTAAGGTCACCCGGACACTGTTGCTGGTCAGGAAAGTGCATTTTGTCTTCCAGTTCTGAGTTTTCCCCAGCAGCCTCCATACTCAGGCATGATTTGCATGGTGTGGACTCTGAGCACTGGGGTGATTTAGTGAGTAGGAAGGTCAGAAGGTTGGGACTCTCAACTGAGACTTGATGTGTGAAATTTGGAGGACTAACAAGGAATGTGACAGTCAGTTACACTAAGACGGTGATTCTAAAATTGGTCTGTGTCAGAATTACCTGATCAACTTTTGTTAAGAGCACCAATTTCAAAGTCTCCCCATAAATTCTGATCCAGCAGTCTGAGATGGAGAAGCAGTAGTTTGAATGAGTTCCTTGTGTGGTTAGGGTTAGGGTTCCTAACCTTCTCTTTTTAAAAAAGATTTATTTATTTGAGAGAGAGGGAGCACACGTGCAGAATAGGGGGAGGGGCAGAGGGAGAGAATCTCGAGCAGACTCTCTGCTGGGCATGGAGTCCAATGGGGCTCGATCTCACAAGAAATGAGATTATGACCTGAGCTGAAATCATAAGTGGGACGCTTAACCATGGAAACACCCAGGCGCCCCCTAACCTTCTATTTTAAGTGCTAATAGCAAGGACATAACTAACAGCTGCTCCAAGAGCTTGTGCCTCCTGAGGAGGAATAGAGAAGTTTCTAAAATATTCAGAGAGATGATCTCTGTATCCTGGCCCGGAGGTCCAGCACTGTTCGATACATATAAGAGAAGCTATCGCAGGGGGAGACATAGCTTAATTCCTTTTAGCTAGGCTTTCTTTATAAAAAGTAATGAACCTGGGGCTCCTGGGTGGCTCAGTTGTTAAGCGTCTGCCTTAGGCTCAGGTCATTATCCTGGCGTTCTGGAATCCAGCTCTGCATTGGGCTCCCTGCTCAGCAGGAAGCCTGCTTCTCCCTCTCCCACTACTCCTGCTTGTGTTCCCTCTCTCGCTGCCTCTCTCTGTCAAATAAATAAAATCTTTAAAAAACAAAACAAAACAAAATAAAATAAAAATAAAAAGTCATGAGCCTCTCAGCCCCTGTATGCTTTTAAGTGACAAACATATCTGCCATGCCCCACTCCTTGGTCAACTCCAATAAGCCTCAGCTTTTGTGTCAATAAAAGAGATCACATCTAACTCAAATGAGAATAGTAAGGGTCAAAAGTATTAACAAGCGAAAAATGCCCAGGACACAGTATTATTCAATAATTATCACCCTTCTTTCCTCCTACTGCCACTGTAGAATTTATAGTTCTTATAATAAAACAAACTAAAACTATTCTCATCTCACTGTCCCATCTGTCAATGGCATTTGGTCAAAGACCACGGGGACACCTGTAGTTAAATAACTCTGGTTTATTACTCATTGCAGGGAGGGAAAACACACAATAGGGAACCATGAGGTAACTCAGTAAGATGGTATTAGAAACAATTTATTATAGGATTTGGGCTTTGGTGTAGTCTTTTGGTGGGGGATGGGGCATCTAAGAAAGTAGGGGTTTGTTGCATACTGGATGCTGTCAGAAAGCAGAGGCAATTTTATGTTTTAGTGAAGAAATAGCAGTCATTAATTTCAACTAAAAAAGGGGATGTTTGGTGCTTCATGTGTGGCTCAGTGACCTTGTTTTTGTCTGTGCTCAGACAAAATTACACAGGGGTCTTTTATTGTCTCAGTTTATCAGGGTGACCACACCTGACTGCTCCCCTTTACTCTCTCTCACTTCTGAAATGAAACAGAGTATAGGGGAAAAGCTGATACTTATTTTAGTATTTGTTTAAAGAGATTGAACATTTATTGACACTTACTATGTCCAACATTACGCTAAGCTTTAATCCTCTCAATCTCATAGTACATTATCTATATAAGGTGGGGCTAGAAGCTAGATCTAGCTGACTTCTAACCACAAAAGCTTCCATCCAGTCTGGTATGCTGTTGCCTTGTTGGCACCATTGGAACCCATGAATAAATTCTTGCCCATCACTCTAAAAAAATTGCTTTTGGGGTGCCTGGCTGGGTCAGTTGGTGGAGTGTGTGACTCTTGATCTTGGGGTTGTGGGCTTGAGCCCCACACTGGGTGTAGAGTTTACTTAAAAAATAAATAAATAAATAAATAAATAAATAGCTTTTAACTTTACTTACAAAAGAAAAAAATCCTTTGATTTATAATCAGAGACCGGCAAAAAAAATTTTTTTGTAAAAAAATCATAGTCAATATTTTTGGTTTGCAGGTCATATGGTCCCTTCCACGATCACTTGGCTGTCCTTGTAGTGGTAAAGCAGCCATAGATCATACATGAACATATGCATGTAGCTGTGTTTTAATAAAACTTTACTTATAAAATGAGCTGGTAGGACGAATTTGGATGTTAAACTGTAGTTTGTAAACCCTTGACCTAGATTCTGAGCAGCCAGAAATCCCAAATCAACTTGGATTTTTAAAAATGTATTTTATAGTTTGAATAATCAAATTAAGTATGTAATATTGTAGGGGGCACTTGGGTGGCTCACTGGGTGAAGTATCCCACTTGATATTTCAGCTCTGGTCATGATTTCATGAGTCGTGGGATCAGGCCCCACTTTGGGCTCTGCACTGGGTGGGGAGTCTGCTTGAGATTCTCTCCCTATCCCTTTGCCCCTTTCCCTACTTGTGCACGTGTGCAGCTCGCTCGCTCTCAAATAAATCTTTAAAAAATACGTGTAAATTGTTAATTAAAAAACTGTAAATATATATAATAGTTAAATATGTATAAATATAAATTTGTGGTGGTTTATTCTAATAAAACTTCCAAAAAATTATACTATATTTTATTTCATTTTTAAAATAAACCATGGAAATTTATTTCTCACAGTCTGGAGCCTAGAAAAACTGCCAAAAATATTTTAAACAAACTACCAATTTCTGAGCATGACAGAATCAGGATGGTGCCTCACATGATTTGCTTCTGTGATCCTGTATAGTGGGAACTGCCTCTCAAGAGGCCAAAGGGCCTACCTAACAATTATTCTGTGCTTCCTTTCCTTGTCCCTGATTGGAAAACTCTTGTTAGCTAAACTGAAGCTCAGAGGTTAAATACTTGTCCTCAGTTATCCAGACTACAGTAGGGCTGGTGTTAAGCCTTAGATTTGTTTCATTATACCCTATGCCTCATTTTTTAAAAATTTTTTCCAGAAGGGGCTCTGTGTCTCAATTTTAATAAATTATTGAATTGGTGGCTTGAGAGCATAAAAAGACCCTTGCGTTAACCTCTGAATCTTCAAAGAAAGAGTATATGATCAGAATAAACTTAGGGCAAAGGACATTTTGTTACAGTTTGATTTTTGAAAAGTTAGGGTTTGGGAGTAAATGTGGAAACTGGAATTCAGTACCAAAGCATCAGAAGAACATTGTGTTATCCAGCCTCAGCACCCGATTCCCTTTTTATAGATTCCTCTTTTAGCAATGCATAACATCGTGTGCCAGCTGAGAGCAAAGATCACCTATCACCACTGTATCGGACTGTGGCCATCTGTGGCTCGAGGGTAGAAGGATGGGGTGGGGCACATGGAGAAGATATTCAACTCTGAACCTCTCCAACTACGTGCTATGCCGCTGCTCTTGGTTAAAAGGAATTTTCAATTAGAATCTCCCATTCCCCAAATGTGCAGAAATAATAACAAGTGTGTATGGGTAACTGGCACATGAGTATTTATATGACTGAATTTAAAATTGAATATCACACAATGATATTTTCATGCAAATTAATACATAATATTTATATATTGTTATACCCAGCTCCTACATATTTCTATGGATATAGCCCACTAGGTAATATTCTTTCATTTAGAAGAATCCAGCCTATGTTCTTCCTCATCCACAAGCTCAGTTTAAAACCCCCCCTTAAATAACAAGAAAATAGTAGCCCATAAATATTTTTTCGTACATTTAAGTGGGTTGTCACAGGAGGAAAGAAGGGGAATCTCGCTTCATGACACAAGGGGGACTTTGCTAAGCGCCATTATATCTCAGCACACTTCTGTCTTCACTTTCATTTCACCTCTGCCTAGAGTTGCCAGATTTAGAAAACAAAAATAGAGGACTCCCAGGTAAATTTGAATTTTGGATAAGTGGTAAAACTTTTTTTTAGTATAAGTATGTCCCAAATATTGCATGAGATACTTGTACAAAAATAATTATTTGTTGTTTATCTGGATTTCAATTCAACTGGGTATCTTCCATTTTATCTGTCAATTCTACATACGAATACTTACACCTCAGTTTTCACATGGTGACTTCTCTGGTTTGATAGAATTGAATTCAGTTCCCTGCTTAGCCACGTATGAGCCTTGCCTAGGCAACCTACTTGACCAGGAGGTAATAATTCTTATTGTAGAGAGCTGTCAAAGGATTACAAGGAAAGAATGCAAATAAATCCCCTAGGTTAGGGCCACGAATAGGCAGCTGCTCAACAGACATTGGCCAAATGTTTATTTCTTTTTCTTCCTTTAAATTCTCTCCCTCCCCCCCAAATAAATAAATAAAATCTTAAAAAAAAATTCTTTCAATTCTTCCCCTAACTTCCCTGAGAAGACTTAGGTGCTACTCCCTTTTCCCTCACAATAGACTGTACCTATTTCTCTTGTTCTTTTTTTTTTTTTTTTTAAGTAGGCTCCACACCCAGTGGGGCTTGAACTCACCACCCCAAGATCAAGACCTGAACTGAGATCAAGAGTCAGATGCTTAACCAACTGAGGCACCTAGGCACCCCTAAACTGTACCTATTTCTTTTTTTTTTTTTTTTAAAGATTTTTCTATTTATTTGACAGAGATAGAGACAGCCAGCAAGAGAGGGAACACAAGCAGGGGACTGGGAGAGGAAGAAGCAGGCTCAGTGCGGAAGAGCCTGATGTGGGGCTCGATCCCACAACGCTGGGATCACGCCCTGAGCCGAAGGCAGACGCTTAACCGCTGTGTCACCCAGGCGCCCCTGTACCTATTTCTATTATAGCATTCATTATATAGAACTTCAGGCCTGTTTTGTAATCATGGCGGTATAGACATCAATTCCTTCCTTTCTTTTCTCCCTTTTTATTTATTTATTTATTTTGGATTGTGTTTGCGGGGGGGGGGTAGCTTTTTATTACATTTTCCGTTCAAACTTTCTAGGTTCTTTTATTTAATGTGTGTCCTAAATAATGGGCTTCTAATGGATTTTTAGACAGAAAGTCTGATAATCTTTTTTAACTAGAGAGTTAGGTCCACTTAAAAAAATTATTACTGAAATGTGCATCTATTCCTACCCTTCAATTTGTTGCTATTTGTGTACCTTTTGTAGGTTTCATTTTCCCCTTCCTTCCCTCTTTATTTCCTTCCTTGATCTCTTTTCTTTTTAATCAAATGAACTTGCTTTTTCTTCATTTAATTTTCCTCTTTACTAGTTTGGAAGATGTACATTCTTTTTTTTTTTTTTAAGATTTTATTTATTTATTTGATAGAGAGCAAGAGCACAAGTAGGCAGAGCAGCAGGCAGAGGGAGAGGGAGAAGCAAGCTCCCTGCTGAGCGGAGAGCCAAATGAGGGGCTCAACCCCTGGACCCTCGTATCATGACCCGAGCCAAAGGCAGACGCTTAACTGACTGAGCCATCCAGGCATGCCCCTCCCCTTTTAAAAGATTTTATTTATTTATTTGATAGAGGGAAAATATACATTCTATTTTTTTCTTTTAGCGTTTTCAAAGAAATATGAACTTCCATATTAGTTCAAGAGCCCTAAAGTTAAACAGTGTCTTAACTTTCCTCTCAAACAATGCACAGATCCTAGAACACAGTGACAGAAAACCCCCTCCCAAGTTATATGGTATTTTTGCCTAGTATTTTAGTTTTGTCTTGTATTTTAACCCAATAAATTAGATATTATTATTGTTGTTGTTTTATACAAAATCTATTTAGATTTACTCAGATATTTACAGTTTCTTTGATTAGCATTTTTTTCCCTTTGTAACTTAGATTGTCTTTCTTGTATAACTTTCTTTCTTCCTTAAATATATCTTCTACATGTTCTCTTAGTAAAGATAAGTTGGTGTTACACTCTTTCGATTTTTATTTGTACAAAAGTCTTCATTTTGCCCATATTCTTGGAAGATAATTTTGCTGGGTATACTTCGTACATCAATAGTTATTTTTACTCATTGTTTTTAAGATAATATCCTACTGTATTCTGGCCACCACGGCTGCTTATAAGAAGCCACTTGTCTCTGTAAAGTATTTTCTTTTTAGGTGCTCTGCCTTCCCTAATGGGCTGCCTTTAACATCAGCAGCTCCTTTTCCTTAGTATTCTGCATTTCACTTTGTTGTGTCTAAATATGGATTTCTTTTTCTTCATCCTGCTTAAGATTTTTTGAACTTACTGAACCTGATGATTGCTTATTTTCATCAGTTCTGGAAAATTCTCAGCCATTATCTCTCAAAAAACTGCCTTTACTTTGCTCTATCTTCTGTTCTAGAACAAATTTAGCCTCCACGTCACTTGTTTTTTGTGATTTCAATGTTCTTGATAAGAACATAACATAGTTGCTGAGTAACAAAACTGAGGCCAGGATCTCTGGTTTGAATATAACGGCTCTCTTGTTAGGTATGTAAATTTGTGCAAGTTAATTAATCTTCCTATTCCTCAGTTTCCTCATCTCTAAAACACAGAGGCGACAGTGTCTGCTTTATGGGATTATTGTAAGGATTACAAGAGAAATGATAGGTAAAGTACTAAGAAAGGTATAGATAGTGTGTTTGCTCTTAATATTTCTCTTTCTGTGTTGCATTCTGAGGAATTTTTTTTTTTAAGATTTTATTTATTTATTTGACACAGAGAGACAGCCAGCGAGAGAGGGAACACAAGCAGGGGGAGTGGGAGAGGAAGAAGCAGGCTCCCAGCGGGACAGCCTGACGTGGGACTCGATCCCAGAACTCCAGGATCACGCCCTGAGCCGAAGGCAGACGCTTAACGACTGAGCCACTCAGGTGCCCCTGAGGAATTTTTTTGTATCTATTATATAGTTCACCAGTTTTTATTTTCTTTGTCTGATATGTCCTTTGAGATGCTAGTTCCATCGGCATATTTTTCATTTTCAAAAGTACAATTTTAGTTATTTTTCAAACTGCCTGGTCAATCTTTTTAATCATTTACTTTTAATATATTCTTTTATTTCTTTATATTTTTAAATTTGCACTGAGAGTTGCTTCTGCCAGGTACCTTCTGTAAAACACCAACTAACCCTAGGCCACTTTGAAAATTGCTTCTTATCGATGTGTTGGGAAAACATGTTGAGGGAAGGGATAGAGCAAGTTCTATGACTTGATAAAGTTAATTTGAAATTATCAAGAAATGAGGGTCTGACAAAAGAGAAACCAAAGCCTGAGATTGGGAATTCAATTTGAGATTGAGACAGTGGCTTTTAATCTTTGCATGCCCACCAGAAATATTTGGAAAGCATTTTAAAAATATGGATGCCGAGGCCCCTCTCCAGAGTGGGAGCCATGCATCAGTGTTTTCCAAAAGCCTTCCAGGCAATTCTATTGTGTAGCTGGCATTAACAAGAGTACCATGAAACAAAACCTGAAACCACTCCCATTGTTCCAAACAGGGAAGGACTGGACGTAGAGGATCAGAGGCCACAACACCATTGGGAGGGCTGAGAGAGGAAAGATTAGGGCAGGTGCTGTTCTTTGTTTTTTTTCTGTAAACTTCAGAAAATAAATAGCATAGGAATAGGCATCTCAGAAAACTTCCATTGAAAACTACAGCGGCTTATGCTCCAAGGAGGGTGATTCAGTGGAAGCCTGAGGCCCTCCTCCAGGATGGCTTATCTGCTCTCTCCAGAAGCCCTTGGGCCTGCATCCTGTTTACAAAGGAAAGGTGACGGCTTCTCTTTAGTTTCACCCGCAAACTGTCACAGGGACACTCTTTATTACTAGTAGCATCTAACTCTAAACTCTGGCCAGGAAGTCTAGGGGATGCAGAGAAGGGGGGAAATGGTGCTGAGAATCACACTAGGAAGGGTAAACTTCCAAAACTCAGAGCACAGGGGGGCTCAGGCCTATCAGTGACTCTGAACATCAAAATATTTCTTAAAACATTTATCCAGATTCAAGAAGGCTCGAAGTTAAACTCTCCCAGTGGAGACAATTTTTCTTGATCCTCCAGACTCCTGTAAGTACCAAGAGGAAGTGGGAATATCTTTGTTCCCCTACAGGGCCCTAACTTTTCTGGCAGGGCTAAAGAATTCACGAACAAAGGGCAAAAGAAGAATCTAAGTCAATGAATTAAAGGCAACGCTTTGAATCTGATATTCAAATGGAAGGTTTAATGATGAGTACTATGAAAATGCAACTATTAAAAAAAAAAGGAAAATGTGTCTGATCCCAAAGCTCATATTCTTTGTTCTTCATGCCATTACCTTTTTAAAAGCAAGTGACAGTTTGGATTGTGTAGGGTTCTTTTTAAAATTTTTCACGTGAATCATAATGATTGACCATAAACTCTTGCAAAAAAACTGGGCATGGATGAAGGAAAATAAGAGATGCCCCTTCTCTTGTTAGTGGCACTTCTCCTGTTCCCTCTTTCTGAGAGCAACCACCCACCTGCTGTGTTCCCTACTTCTCTCTCACTCCCACGGTCTCTCCCTCTTCCTCTTTCTCCCCTGTGCTTCCCCAAGCTTCTTCTCTTTTTCTTCCCTTTATCTCCTTCCTGTTAAAGTATCTGGCAGTGGAGCCAGGCAGAACTGTGGTTAGATATGTGTGGGGTTTCTCAGGGGCAGAGTAACCTCAGACTCTGTGCCCAGGGCAAAAATATCACCCTAGAGGCAGGCAGCTACACTCTGAACCTCCCAGATCGTCTCCTGTCATTATAATATTGAATGTTTACTGCTTGCCAAGATGATCATAATAAGTGTGTTTAAATATAGTCCTTAGAACCATGATTTGCACATATTTAGTACCTTGGTGTAGTATCATTCCTAAATTTTCACAACAAACTTGCAAGGCAGATAATCTTATCATTCCTATTTGATAGATAGGAAATAAAAGCTTAGAGGAATAAAGTAACTCATTCAGTTTCAAATAGCTAATATCCAGATCAAGTGGTACACATCCCACCAATTCTGAGTTTTCCTGACTATACAAGCTTATTTCTCCAGTTGCGGCATTGTAACTTAAGAAGGATATTGATTAACCAGAGTGTCCAGATAGTCTGGCCATATGAGAAAATAAACCATACCATCTTTATCACCCCCATTCATGATGAACATTTATAGAGTGCCATCTCTATACCAAGTCCTGTTGATGGGTTTTATGTAGATTATCTGCATGCAAGTAAAACAGTACAACTTTATGAAATATGCAACATTATAATAATTCAATTTACAGATGAGGAAAATGAAGTACTTGCCCAAGATGGCCCAGCTGGTAAATGATAAAGGCAGGACTCCAGTGCCAAAGCTTATAATTTTACAATATGCTGGTAATCTTACTGACTTGCCTGAAGTAAGTACAGAAGGGTACAGACAGAAGTTGACAGAAAAAAGACAAGAAATTTCAGTTGATGAAGACATATCATTTAGAAAGGAAAAAAACAGTGACATTGTAAAGCTCCCAAGAACTGAACTATAACTATGGTGGGGTTGTTATAGGGAGGTAAACTTTTGTACAATATAGTAAAGAACTTTCCAGCAATTATTTTTGTCTAACAATGCTACAGACTGCCTTGCAAAACAGAGTATGAATTCTATGGTGATGGAAGTATCTGGATGTGAAAGAAATTCCCTAAAGTGAAAAAGAACATTGGAGTGTGTATGACCTCTTAGATAGTATGTAACCTCTAAGAGGGTTTGGATCTGGGAGTAAGCTTATTTAAACCACCATAGCAGCCCAGCAGATTTAAGGATGTAATTTTGTAAGTGGCCATAGTGAAGCATGATGAGGAAAAATGATTGAATCTGAATCTAGTCTCTGATCCTGTCAGAACTTAAAGGCTTATAAAGATTCTTTTGATATAGTATCTCATTTATCATCCAAATGACCTTGAGCTGGACTTCTAAACTAGAATTTAACTGAGCCAAGGAAAACTACATTAAATGCACAAAAGACAGCACCGAACCTGAGTGTATCTATGGCTTTCTTTTGTTTCTGTCATCAAAGTCATTAACATCAGGCAATTAAGTATAGAGAAATTCTTCATGATGAAGAAATATTAAAACTAATGTTTAAAAAATTTTACAATTATGAAGTTTTCTTATTACTGTAAAATTTTTTTATAAAAACCACTGAAAGAGTATACAGGAAGAAAATCATCCATAATCTAAATGCCCAAACCAACTACTCTTAAATATTTGATATAGTCGGGGCGCCTGGGTGGCACAGCGGTTAAGCGTCTGCCTTCGGCTCAGGGCGTGATCTCAGCGTTATGGGATCGAGCCCCATCAGGCTCCTCTGCTGTGAGCCTGCTTCTTCCTCTCCCACTCCCCCCTGCTTGTGTTCCCTCTCTCGCTGGCTGTCTCTCTATCTCTGTCAAATAAATAAATAAAATCTTAAAAAAAAAACACTTAAATATTTGATATAGTCATTTTCAGTAAATACATATATTCAGATTATGGAGAGATCAGTGTATAAACAGTCCTCTCTTCTTTATCACATGAATTTTTTATTTTATTTAAGCATCATTTCAGAGGCTTAATACATTATATGCATGTAGCATAATTAACTTACCATTAACAGTCTCTTTGCATCTAGTCTGTACACTTTGGACATACTGCTGGTATTATTAATAATACCTTAATAATTCCTAGAAGAGGGATTACTGCCTCAAAGAGCATGGTTACCATTTGTGACCTAGCCATTGATTGCCAAATTGACTTCTGGAAATGGGGGGCTGTTTCAACTCTAATGAACAGTGGCACCTCATCTTTGCCAGTACTGATGACTGTCATGATATTTTACTTCACTAATTTTATAGATGAAGAAGATCTTACCATTTTAATTTTCATTTATTTGAAAACCATTGACGGCAGGTCACTTTACTTTGTCAACACAATTTTTTAAGGGCAGAGATAAAAGAAGTATCTGTAAAAGGCAGTCTTAAACTAAATATTTCTGGGCGCCTGGGTGGCTCAGTCGGTTAAGTGTCTCCCTTTGGCTCAGGTCATGATCCTGGAATCGTGGGATTAAGGCCCACATCGGGCTCCCTGCTCAGTGGGGAGTCTGCTTCTCCCTCTGCCCTTCACCCTGCTTGTGCTCTATCTATCTCATTCACTCTCTCTCCCTCAAATCAATAAATAAAATCTTAAGGAAAACCAACTAGATGTTTCTGCCAACACCAATGGTAAAGATCAGATCACCCCAAGTAACTCCCAGTGGGTGTGGTAAATACCTAAGTGCTAAGGGTGAGGGAGGCCTGGGGATTGAATGTGAGAGCAGGGAGCACAGCAGCAGGGACTCAAATGTTCTGCTGTTTGTCAACTGGCCTCTCTTTCTTCTACTTGAGGTATTTCTTATTGAGTGAACATGTTGAGTGCCTGTTGTGTGCAAGAACATTTGCTCAACATTTGTATCACAGCATGGATTCTCTGTTCACAAAGCCCTCTCTGCAGAGGATAAAACAAGGATGGGTTCTAAGTACAGAAAGTGAGAGCACTTGGTGATCTGGAGGGACCCCCACTGGCAACGTGTCCTTTGGAGGCACTGAATTTAACCGCATTCACTCTTCAAAATAGAAAATGGAAGTATATCTATCTTTCATTGTTTGTCTGGGGTGGGGGGGATGTTTTCTGTCCTTATTATTTTCTTTTCAGATTAGCGACTAAAAATGCCATTATAGAAAAATTGAAATACGCAGCACAGCAGGAGCAATGAACCCCCATGTACCCATTACCCAGCTACACCCAGCTACCACTTGACTTACGGCTGCTCCGGTTTGATTTCTTCCTCTCCCCAACCCCTACAACTCTATCATTTTGAAGAAAACCCCACATGTAATATCCATAAATACTTCGATATGTATCTCTAAAAGGTAAGGACTCCTTTCTTAAAAAATAACAATACTACTACTATCTTGCCCCAAATAATTCCTCAGTATTATCAGTCAGTTATTGTTCAAATTTTCCTGATCACCTCATACTGTTTTCAGTTGGCTTCTTGAGTTGAGTTCCAAACAGGGCCTCTACATTGCCTTTGTTGATTTGTTTATTACATCTTTTAAAACCTAGAAATCTTTCCTCTCCCTCATTTTTCTCCAGCAGGCAGCACTGGCTCCTCCTAGAGGGAAATTATATTTAAAGCCCACAATCTGGGTGCCAGGGAAGCTTATTGTTATTGTGATGGTCATTATTTCTGGACAGACCTAGGACATTACAAGAAGGTATTTTTGTTTTGCTTACACATTTTAATTGCTGTTTACTTCTGTATATAGAAGGATGACTTTTTTTCCTCTTGAGTTTCAGAATTCCATACCTGCTTAATCAAATATTCCATGTGCTTCTTTTAACTACTGGTGTCCTAGTCTCTTTACGGTGAGAATGGGGATGGCTTACCACATCAGCCTTTATACTGTCAGTCATGAATCAAAATGGAAAAAAAAAAAAGAAGGGGGAGAGACTGATCCTGACAGAGCTCCAAAGGCTCTAGTGACATCATCCAAGTTGACCTCTTCATTTTGCGAACAGATACCCCAAGGACAGAGAGGTGACCTGCTCAAGGTGAATTAAGTCAGTAGTTCTCAAATATTAATATGGTCAAGAATCCTCTGGAGAACTTGTTTAAAAATTGATCACTGAGCCTTGGCCCAGAGATTCTGACTCAGTCGGTCTGGGTGGGTCCCTGGTGAAGTCAATGCTGCCAGTGTATGGACTAACCTTGAGGGGCACCGATCTAGAGGTTTCCTGATAAAGGGCCAAAGTGAGCATCTTCCTGGCTACCGCTCTGTTAAAAGCACAAATGAACTCACTCCAGGGGCCTTTCATTCTCTTCCTGGGATGAGCAGCTAGCCCAGCACACTCTTTTCACGGCAATGGCAGAGGCACAGGGAATATGCAAAAATACTGCCTCTTAAGGTCTAAGCTCAAAACTGGCACACTGTTACTTTAACCTTAGCCTATTTGCCAAAACAAGTCACCTGGTCAAACATAAAGTCAAGGGGGCTGGAAATACAAACTGTTCCTGCAGTGGGAGAGATTGCAAAGTCACACGTCGGAGGGTGTGCACATGGGATGGGAGAGCGAAGAATTGGGCAAATAATGCCCCTGACACAAATATATATATAGTGTGTTATCAATTAAATTAAATATTATTACATATAAGAAATTCAGATAAAATACCATTAAATTCTGATGCTAATCTATAATGCTTTCTTATGGGTAAGCTGTCAAAAAATACTTCAGCCAGTGTATCCAAGGAGTATCTCTTGTTTAGATTTCTCCTCCTCTTTTGCTGTTTAGATTCTTTAAATTCTTTTTCTGTATTCCATATGGTGCCAATGTTACATTTGTCTGTGTAGAGGCTTCTTAGTTAATAGAAGTTCCCAACTCTATAGCTTCAACTGCTCCATCACTCTAAGTACATGCCATCTTCAATACATGCTGTCTTGCTGCTAAATAACCTCCAATTCATGGCTCAAAGTACCCACTAGTTATATATTTACATGACTGAAACTTTATTTCTCTACTGGAATATCCTGTGTAATTTCAGCGGCCCTTTATTAACAAGTTCTTAATGCAAGACTCTATACTGGGCCCTTTATTTTTTTTATTTTTTTTTAAAGATTTCATTTATTTATTTGACAGAGATAGAGATAGCCAGCGAGAGAGGGAACACAAGCAGGGGGAGTGGGTGAGGAAGAAGCACTCTTAGCAGAGGAGCCTGATGTGGGGCTCGATCCCATAACGCCGGGATCACGCCCTGAGCCGAAGGCAAACGCTTAACCGCTGAGCCACCCAGGTGCCCCAATACTGGGCCCTTTATATCTCTTTGTTGTCTCACTTAACAATTCTGCAATATTGATATATATTGATAGTATAATTTCCATTATACAAATGGGGGAACTGAACCCGGGGAGATTAAATAAATTGCTTAAAGATCAAATTGGTAATAGTATCAGAATTCAAATATGGTTGTATTCAGCAAAGCCAATGGTTTTCCTATTGTTTTCTGCATGACTTTTGTTTCATCCCCCCTCCCCACGACCCACCACCTACCCCCAAACCTGGGCTTCTCGATTTTCCTCTGAGATACACTGAGGGGTTGGTTTTATGCCAGGTGTTTTGTTGGCAAATGTTGCTCGAGACCCTTTCTATTCTCTTGAGAGCCCTTGGTATGGCAGGGCATGTATTATTGTCCTCTATAAAACTGAGAGGGCTAATACTTTGAACTAAAGAGATTTACACAGTTAATAAGTGGCAGAGCTAGGACCTAGGCTCAGGCTATTTTTCTCTTACATCACTTAAATTACTACACTTAATCCCAGTAATTGAAAGAATGACTGTGTGCATTTTTGGTAATAGAACTAGCCAGTTAATTTGACTCCAAAGGACTGTATTTTCCTATAAGGCTCTAGAAGAATTTGGGAATAATAGAGTATTCCTTGCATTACAATAAAATAATTAAAAATATCTTGTTAGAAGAGAGTTACTATTCAGTCTTATAGTCGACTAGGTTCTAGAGTGTTAGATTTATAACAGGATTCTTCACTAACTTGGAACTCTTGGTAACTAATTGCTGGTTACATAACTTCTTAAGCAATTCAATTTCTGGAATAATCCAAAAAGAAGCCAAACAATCTTGAATTTATCCAAATAAACTTAAATAAATCAATTTCCAATGAACATCTTTTAATGTACAGATCTGGTCCAAGGAATCAAGAATTTACTTTTCTTTGTGTTTTGATCTGCCATTTTTGTGGCAAGCACTGTTGCACCATGGTTTGTTACTCCGATGTGTAGAAACAGGATGTAAGCTGTTACCTTATTTGCAATGGCTTGCCATTGATCTCTGTCTCAAGCCTTCCTTAGGAGTTTCGCAAAATTCGGTGAGTTCTGATTTGGGTTAGTTTTACCCTCATGAAAGCTGGAAGATGCTCTTTCCTGAGCATTATTTATCTCATCCCAAGTTCTTCAAAACATGTTATTACAAGAATTTTTCATTATTGATATATTTCTGGTTTGGGGGTTTGTTTTTTAAAAAGACTTCTAGATGGGGAGGAAAAGAATGAGGAACTGAGATTTATGCAGTAGCTGCACACTGTCTAGCTCCATGCTGGGTGCTTTACATAATTTATCTCTTTATTGGTCCCATATTACAGATGAGGAAATAATGGCATTTTTATTAATGCAAACTGAAGAGAACTCTAACTTTTGTGTTGTTGTTATCAGACATTGATGGGTTCAAAATCTGGGATATTTCCTCCTATATCAGAACATATTTCCTATACTAGATACCTAAACTTGTCTGTTGTATCAGTATCAACATCATGAGCTTACTATATGTTAACTGCAGCACTTTTAAGTCTCAAAGATACACACTCCACTCTCTAAAACAAGAGAACGTGCCTTTGCCCAGCATTCGCAGAAAGAGTCCAGAAATTCTTGGGATGCCTGTGTGGCTCAGGTGATTAAGCAACCAACTCTTAATTTTGGCTCAGGTCATGATCTCAGGGTTGTGGGATCGAGCCCCGTGTCTGGCTCTGTGCTCAGCTAGGAGTCTGCTTCTCTCTCCCTTTGCCCCTCCACACTCTCTCTCTCTCAAATAAATAGATCTTAAAAAAACCCAAATAATGTAAAAAAAAATAAATTTTTAAACAAACAAAAAAAGTAAATAAAAAAAGAAGAGAAAGAGTCCTGAAATTCTTTCCAGCTGGACCATCTTGAATCATATATCCATCTTGAACCAATAATTATGATTAGGTATGAATTAGGGAATGAAATGCTCTGCTCAGTTTACCTTAGCCTAAGCCTAAGATTAGAGTCCCATCTTTAGAGTTGAGACATGGAGTCAACTTCTTCAGAATGACATAGATCCTGAAATGGAAATGATGGGTTTTGAGGAAGGCAGAACTGGAGTCTGAGGAAGCAGGCAAACACAACCATCCACATTATTCATTCTTTCAGTGAACCATGTAGACAACAAACTGTCTTCCCAAGAACTGTGAGGGAAAACTTAAAAAAAAAATTAAACATAGTTCCTTCCCTAGGTGTCTATATATTTATTATGGAAAGGGAGGAGCTAAATTGACAACTATGATAAAACTTGAAATGATGTGAAACAAAAGTGGTACAACTATTGAGGTGGGAAAGATAATTACATTTCTGGAGGAATAATAGAAAATTCCCAAAAGAGTTGAAAGATGACTTAGAACATAAAGGACTGGTTAGGAATTTTCTTGGCCATGTGTGATAAGTTGCTGAGAGAAATCAGGACACAGGAAAAAATAAGCTTTGTTAGGGACTAGGATGGACAGAAAGATAAGAATAAGTAATAGACAGGGCTTTAGTAAAAATGTAGCACCCTGAAGAAAAAATATTACCCTATTTCACTGTTTTATTTGGGATTAGTTTCTTAATAAGGGGATGGTCAAAAAAATAAACGTGGATTTCTTGTTGGCTGAAAGTGTAAATTCTGTATTCTTTAGTGAGTTAGTTCTGTTGCTCAGGAAGCCAGTGTACTGCAAATTATATTTCTTTGTTTAAAGGATTCCCTTCTTAAGAATTTTTTTCCTTTTTTTACTTTTTTTTGTTTAGAGAGAGAGTGAGTGAGTGAGCATGAGCAGGGTGTGGAGAGGGGCAGAGGGAGAGGGAGAAAAAGAATCTTAAGCAGACTCCATGTCCAATGTGGAGCCCGAAGCAGGGCTCGATCTCACAATCCTGAGATCGTGACCTGAGCCAAAATCAAGAGTTGGACGCTTGACTGACTGAACCACCCAGGGGCCCCAAGAATTTCTATTTCTGAATGAAGTTTCAACTTTACTTATTTGCTTTTATCTCATGTGTTATAAAAGAGGACATAAAGTTGCTGAACTTCAGCTTTGTATCCAAACATTAAAGTGAAGGTCTTCCCTTATAGACTGGAGATCGATAAAGTGCTTCCCACGGGGCCAAGGTTGTTATAAACATTTATTAGAACCTAGCTCTATATAAGGTGCCCCAGAAGATATGTGGAAGGTTCCCTAGCCAGTGAGCCTCAATTTTCCATGATGGCTGTGATTAACAGGGAACAAGGACATGTCGAAATCATAGGGGTGTCTGATTATAGAGGGGCCTTCCTAATTTTGTGTCTGACTATGGTTAACATTTACGTCATTTCTTAAACACATAATAACCCTCAGCAGGAAATGTGGCCAGAAAATACAGACTGAGGCCTTGTGAGGAAGAGAAGCTGCTTTCAAATCTACGACAAGAAAAGCTAGGCTTCTTTCCTCTAGTCTAGAGCATATGGTCCAAAATAGAACCAATAAAAAGAGAAATACAAATATACCTCTGTCACCTTCCTTCCCCCCACATTAGTAGATTGAGGACATCTCTGAACAACCAGGCCGAGATAATTAAAGTCTACACAGAGGTCGTCTATTTGCTGATCGATGTATTCAGGCTGTAACGAAGAAGACTGTGCAGTTCATTAAACAAACCTTT
This sequence comes from Ailuropoda melanoleuca, assembly GCF_002007445.2. NCBI lineage: Eukaryota > Metazoa > Chordata > Mammalia > Carnivora > Ursidae > Ailuropoda > Ailuropoda melanoleuca. The sequence continues at coordinate 173,104,131 of NC_048218.1, forward strand.
CCAAGTTTGGTGTCTGTCTTTCCTGGCTCGTGTTATTCTATCCCCGGATATTTCCTGTTTTCTCCTTTTCTCCCATACTCTGTCTACCAAATCCTTTCTATCCTTCAATTCTATTTCAAATGCAGCCTCTCCCGTGAAGCCTTTCTGGGTTTCTCCTTCTCCCAGTTCTGCTTGTTCTCCCACTAGTCTGCTCTCAAGGCACTCTTGCATTCTACCTTCATGTATTTCTACTACATCTATCTGCCTCTTTGAGTAGATGATAAGCTGCTTGGGGGCAGGACAATGTTTTCTCTTATTTGTGCCTCTCATTCATTACTATATAATCTTTACACATCTCTTGGGAAAACATTTACATCTTAAATAAAATTGTTTAAAGGTAATACAGGAAATAGGTCTCTGCTCTCATAGCTTTGCAATGTATTGCTTCCTCTCTTTGGGATGAAATTGATCAATTATATTGAAAGTTGCCATCATTAAAAGCTTTATACCTAGTAAGGGAGATGAGAAGCCTTAAATTCAACAAATATTCAACGTAATATTTCGTGTTTACTACAAACCTACCATCATACTGGTAATGGACTAATAGTCATGGTCACAGCCCTCATGGGAGATTACTGTCTAGTGAGGGAAATGGTAAATCAACGTACAAAATAACAGGCACATTTATAGTCAGACATTGTATTAAATATTATGAAGAAAGGGAATGGTGATTCAGGATAAAATAGAAGCTTTAGAGAACATGAGGGTTAGAAAGTCATTTCTGCTGATCAGCCTCGATTTGAAATAAATGGATGACGACAGGCATTCATGGAACTTCTTGAAAAAGCTTCTTATAGGCAAAGGAAACATGATATTTGCCCTAAACAGGAATGAGAGAAGAACTGAGATGAGAACTTCACGTTAAGCGTGGGTTCTTCTGAGATAACAAGGGTGATAGAGAATATAAAAATACTTCAAGGATTTTAAGTTTCACATGCCCACCAACAGCATGGAATCTGAAGATACAGTATCTCAAGCAGAGCTCAGATTCACAGAACTCTTCTATTTTAGGGTTTCCTGACAGGTTTTGTGGGGGACATTATAAGGGGTACTCTTTGTAAATGGGGAGTTTTATCAGATGATCTTAACTTTCTCCTATAATCTGGGAAGGCTGTGCTATGTAGCACAATTTGTACTTGAACATGTCCACACAGATGTGGGTGGTTCTGACATTACAGACCCAGAGGTTCTGCCACAATTCAGATTTCCTTCTGGTGATAATGCAAACGCCAAAATTATGGCCACCTGTATTAGTTTCCTAGGGCTGTCATAACAAACTACCATAAACTTGGTGGCTTAATACAACAGAAGTTTATTCCCTCACAGCTTTGGAGACGAGACATCTGAAATCAAGGTGCCAGTAGGGTTACACTTCCTCTGAGGGCTCTAAAGCAGAATCTTTCCTTGCCTCTTCCAGCTTCTTAGTGACTCCAGGCACTCCTTGGCTTATGATTGCATATTTTCAATCTCTGCCTCTGTGTTCACATGGCCTTCTCCTCTTCTCCTGCCTCTCCACTGCATGTCTTTTGTAAGGACAATAGTCATTGGATTTAGGGCCCACATGGATAATCAAGGAAAATCTCATCTTGAGATACCCAATTACGTCTACAAAGATTCTTTTACCAAATCAAATCACACTCATAGGTTTGGAGGATTAAGACTTGGATATATATCTGTGGGGGCTGGCCACCATTCAACTTCACTACACCATCCCATTCAGAAAATATGAGAAAGACAAGGCATTTCTGCTCTCATTGTACATAGCAGTTGTAGCTATAATAAAAAAAATATAGAACATTAATAGCAATACTAGCATGTCATCTGAGATGAAAAACATTATCCAGGGGAAGATATTTAAGCCAAGTCAATGATACAAGTTTGAGATCTCTAGTGAATGCCACCTTTCCCCCTAGGATAGTCTTGAAACTTTAAGGTCTAAGTCCTTTTTGAATATTCTATTTTAAGGTCCTTCAAGACTGAAGTTAATAACCAGCATTATTGTAGGTAGTTCTGTTGTTTGAGCCTAAGGTGGAAGTCTGCAGGAGCTAAGAGAGGGAGTAAGAGATACCTGCAAAACCCATGACTTTGTTCAATCACAGTATCTCATGATTGGTCATCTTATTTGACCATCAGATTAAGTGATGAATTATCTGTACAACAACCCGCCAAGAAGTTTTCTGATCCATATTTGGATATCTGGTGCCTCTTCTTTCATCCAGCATTGTTAGTAGCTTCTTCTATTTTAACATGGGTTTTACCCTCTGCTTAATAGACAAACTAGTCCTTGTCTACCTGTATAAAGGACCAAAATGCTCCTAATGGCTTAGTTCCTCTCTTCAAAAATACTGAAACTTACCCTTTGCCACATATATCTGAGAGTCATGAGTCACTGTTGTAAGAAGGGCCTAAACTGTTTAATCTTTGAGCTCACCTTGGCCATGGTTAGAATGTGCAGTTCAGGGGCAGCTGGATAGCAAACCAAGAACAAAGAAGCTGAGAATTAGATGAGAAACTGAGGAAATTAGTGGCATTTCTTTTTCTGGGGATTTCAGTAGGGTTCTATTTCAGCCCCTGTGGGACAGGGCAGGGAATAAACTTTGAAAGGAAGAGGTGAGGGCATAAGAGCATAAGGCAAACTTGAATCCTTCCAGGGATTCCATTAGAAATAAGTCAAGGATGAAGAGAAGTAGGAGCAGCCCTTAGAAACAGGGGCCAGCAGGAATAATTGGGGAAGCAGGCCCTAGGGAACTTTAGAGTCAGGCTGGAACCAATATCTGAGGAGCTGACTGATCCTAGGAGGGTCATTGATCAGAAAGCTACAACTAAATAAATGGGAGGGCATGGAGTGAAAGAAAGGAGTGCCCAAACAAGGAGAAGTAGATGGGGTTCAGGGAGGCCCAAGATCTAGGGAGGCTGGGAAGTGAACTAGGAACCAGGCAAAAGAGCAGTCAGAGGCAAAACTGGCATGACTCGAGCCTGGCACTCCTAGGAGAGGGCTGTGCCCGAGCTGTTCAGCTCTTTATCCAGGGATTCCTGGGTACAGGCCAGCAGACTCTTGTAGATACCATCCCCTTGTGCCTATCAATGGGTACAGATGGCCTTTACTGGGCTAGATCTCTCTGGGTATGAGCAGCTGGTCAAGGCCTATCATAACAATCTCTCTGTATGATTTTCAATCTCAAAAGGGGGGGGGTTAAGGATGTAATAGTTCAAAAAGTGAAAAGGAATTAAACAAGGGGCTCAGGAATCTATCTTTAGGACAAATTAAATTTTGGTAGTTAAATTTTAATGCAGTTTTTTTTCTATTACATTGCAATCTGATGAACTGCTTGTCAAATATCTATTGACATTAGAGAATATTGAGTGGACTTATTTTAATTACTTCTCTAAGTCTCCTGCTAGTATTCAAATTAATTATCTTTAAATACCCTGGTCACGAGACATAAACAAGTACACTGGAGAAACAAGCAGAGATGGAATGTCCACTTTTTGTCCAGGAGGACTTCTGTACTGCTACAACCCAGTGAAGTGACACTCTACATCTGGGCTTCTGTGCTAGCCACTGTTTTAGCTGAGTGACCATGGGAAAGTTACTTAACTCTCCTGAGTCTCAATTTCCTTCTTTTCTTTCTTTTTTTTTTTTAAGACTTATTTATTTGAGAGATAGACAGTGCATGCACAGGGGGAAGGGCAGAGGGAGAGGGAGAGAATGCTCAGGCCAACTTCCTGCTGAGCACAAAGCCCTAGGCAGGGCTTGATCCCAGAACCCTGAGATAATGACCTGAGCTGAAATCAAGAATTGGCTGCTTAGCCGACTGAGTCACCCCCTGAGCCTCAATCTCTTCATCTGATATTCAGGATAAAAAATACCCATGCCCTAGACTTCTTGGGAGGATTATAAGCAATGTATGTGAAATTTCCATCATAGTGCCAAGAACAGAGGCAAGGCAGCTATCATTACCAACCAATTGTGTTCAATAGACACGCCCACTGTTGATAAGAAAGCATAAATTCAGAGGTACCTGGGACTGAAGAAGGGAGGAGGGTGAGCCTTGGCTAATTTTTGGCTATTGTCTGGCTAATTTCTCAGCAGCTTTGNCAGCTTTTGCTTGAGGAAAGTTTTTTTTTTTTTTTTTTTTTTCCTTTAGGGAAGTCTTTCTGCTCTGAGTGAACTTGTATTTCCTATTTACCTTGAAGCTATGGTGCCCTCCTACCACAGATGGTGGTTAATTCTCAAATGAAATGCCATCTTTCCCTTAATAAAGAGGCTCAACATTCTCTAAAGTAATTTTCCAGTCCTCCTCAGGTGTTCTGTTGGCCATTTGCACCTTGACTCACTGGCAGATTATATTGGGCTCCAAGGCAGAGGTCAATGATCTTTCCAGAGCTGTATTTAGATGGGAAGGGAAACCACAATTTGAACAGGAGAACTTCTAGAACCTTTGAAAGTTCTGGCAGTTTTCTTTCATTGTTGGCTTTGCTCACTGAGGGCTGAGAGTACACTGTAGGTTCAGACTTCATAGCACATTTTAATACCTACAGACTTATAGATGTGTGCAAAGCTCTCTCTAGGAATGGAAAGACCTCACAGAGTGCTCCTTATCTGGGGAGAAAATATGTGGTAAACAGTGCGCTAAGGTGGCTTATGAAGCAGTGTAACTCTCACTCTGTACAAACACAAAGCCTCTGAGTTTCAACCTCATGGGTAAGCAGAAGTTGTAAAGTCAACAGTGTTTAACAACTCAATTAACTGGAGAAATAATAGCTCAAACCCAGGACATTATTGTTGGTTGGGATTGATATTTTTGATCAGTGAGGCTGTAGATCTAACTTTATTTGACATTGCCTAAGCAAGCATTTTTTACAATTTTAGTTGAAGACCCAGGAGATTCCTTTCAAACTTCAGAAATAGGATAGCAAAGGATGAGGACTGTGAGAGATTGCAAACACACACAAAAAATGCAGGGCAATTTTTAAAAATATTTACTTAGGCATATCATTCTGTCAAATGGATTTCTGTAGAGTTGACATTTATGTTTTGTTGTTTTCCATATTGCTTCTGGTATTTTCAGACAGATTTTTTTTTTTTTTAAGCTACCCTGAGGTGATCCTTAATGCGGAGCTGTGATTCCAGAGTCTTTTCTCAAAATATTTTGGATAAAATGCTGCTTGATTTTCCAAGAGTGATTAAAGTGAATGTTCCTATTTTTTTTTTCAGTAAACATAACAAAATATAATCTGTTTTAAGGATGTCTCACAGGCAGGGAAAGCCGTTTGTCCACCAACAACCTTTTCTCATTGTTCTGCCTCTTCTAGTTGGGCTGGATATTCATCCTGGTTCCTAACTGATATCCCTGAAGAGGGATTCTTGGGGGTGCCTAAAGCAAGGATCTGCCACTCAGAAGCTGTCTTTCATCTCTCTGGGTCTCTGGAGTCTTTCTTAGTGGTCACGTGTTATGGAAACAATTCTGCACTGGAACAGGAGACTGGAGGCTTAGATGGTGACTACTTGTTAGGTAACAAAGGTGCCTGTGTGGGCTGCAGTGTATTCCTCGGTTTAAATGGTGGGCTGGATACCATGATCTCTAGGTTTCATTCTAATGCTAAGATTTTGTGATGTTGTCGTCTGATCCCTGGCACAGGTGTTCCTCTGGTCCTGGTGATAGTGGTGAATTACACATCATTTATGGATCCTTCATTTCTGGGGGCAAGGATGGGTATGAAACATAAGGAAAAACTGAGTGATAAGCACTATGAAGACAATGACTGGGATAGAACTTGTTTTCTCATATTGATTGAATCTGCCCACAGTCCCAACTGTTCAGAATGCAGCAGGAGGAAATGAATCCAGGGATGGAGTGGGAAGCAAAGAAGAATGAAGTGTAAGGTCAAAGGGACCAGGCCTTTTATCATGGGCCTGGCCAGGTCACCCACTGGCACCATGGCCACTGAGCTATCTGTCTAACCAGGGATCTGTGAGTTACAATTCTTTCCTCTGCTCCCAACAGGAAAGCAGTCCGTTGCTTAGTACCATTGATTCTGTCTTAATTCTTCGCCTTATCAATAATGATTCTCTCTTTCCTCCTCACTGCCAGAGGCTCAGTTCAGATAGCGTCTCTTTCTAAATAATGGGTTTATTGAGATATGATCCCTATACCATAAAATTCACTACCTTAAAGTGTACAGTTCAGTGGGTTTTAGTATGTTCAGAGACGCAGACAATTCCTCTTTGTATTAATCGGAGAAACAATATAGTGTATATTGATTATGATTTCAGATGTGTCTGGACTTACTGTTTTCTTTTTAAATTCATCTATTTACCTGGTTTGTTTTTATTTTTTCCTCCCTTCCTTTGCTTAGATTTATTGGCTTTACTGTAGTTCATTTTCTCTTCTTATAATTTGTAAGCCATACCAACTTCTATTCAGCAAGTGACCATTCTTAATTTTCAGCGAGAGTTGAACTCACATTTTTTGGTTTCTCTACAGTTAAATACTACCTTTAATCTCCTCCCCAATAAAACAAGAATCTTAACATATGACTTCTCCCTTTTATTTTCACCACCCCCACCATGCTGAAACCATTTTAGTTAGTTCGTATGGTCGGTAATGTAGATTGTGTTTCACTCATATTTTGGTTCACTACTGTATTTTTGGTATCTGGTACATCTTTTTCAATTTTGCTGGAATATACATTAATAAGTCAGGAAGGATCTGAGAGAGGTAAACTTTCTGAGTGTTCAGGTATCAGAAAATGCTTTTCTTCTTCTCTTTCTCTTGAATGGAGGTTTGGTTGAAAGCAGAACTCTAAATTTGAAATAATCTTTCAAAACCATTCAGATTTTTTCACCAGCATTTAATATGTCAAACGCCTAATGCTGGTTTGTTTCTAATTCTTTTACAGATTATGCTCGAGTTGTTTTTACTCTATGGGAACTTTTAAAATGTTTGTTTCATTCATTCAACAACTCTTTATTAAGAAGCTAATATGTGCAAAGCACTGTTCCAGATGCTAGAGGTCAAAAACTAAATAAAACAGAATTTCCTGTCCTCAAGGAGCTTGAATTCTAGTGGAGGGAATGAGAATTCAAACAAAGAGACAAAATATATGATGCATTAGTGGTAAATGATTTACGTGGGAATAATAAAGTCGGAAAAGGAGATGAGGTGTGCTGGGTGGAAGTGGAGTGCTGACATTTTAAAAATGAAAGCCAGGAAATGAATTACTGAGATGACCTTTGGCCAGAGACATGAAGGGGGTAAAGGAGAGATCAAGCAATTCAGCTATCTGGGAGAAGAACACCCCTGAAGAGGAAACATCGTGTGCAAAGGCCCTGAGGTGGGAACATGCCATGGATGTTTGAAGAAAAACAAGGAGTTAAACTATGTTTAGTTAAAATATACCAATGAAAGTGACGGTTGTAGGAGATAAGATCAAAGAGAGAGAATGTGGGGGAGTCAGGCTTAAATTCTGTGGGACCTAACAGACCACTTTCCAAATTTTGATTTGACTCTGAGTAAAATAAGAAGACATTAGAAAACTGTGATAAGAGGAATGACACTGAAAGAGCACTCTGGTTCCTGAACTGATAATAGACAGTAGGGAAGACAAGAGTCAAAGAAGGGAAAATTCATGGGTTTGTCTGATATTCCCAGGGAAAGATGATGTGACTTGAATCACAGTTGTAGCAGTGTAAGCAAAGAGTAGACATATTCAGATTTTTCATAATTTTTTAACTTAGAAATAATTTTTTTTAAGATTTTATTTTTAAGTAATCTGTACACCCAACATGGGGCTTGAACTCACAATCCCCAAGATCAAGACTTGAATGAGCCAGCTAGGTGCCTCTTACTTAAAAATGTTTATTTATACTTAGGAAAGCATAAGAATGGTAGAAAGGACTCCAATATACTCTTCATCGGGATTCCCCATTTCTAATACTTATCACATTTGCTTTTCACTTTATATATATGGATGTATGTATATGTGCTGCGTGTGTATATATATAGATGTATGCATATGTGCTGCGTGTGTGTGTATATATATTATGATTTTTTGATCCATTTGAGAGTACACTGAAGACATGATGTCTTTAGGGTACACCGTGTATACTTCCTAAGAACATGACATTTTTTAATATAAAGACAGACAATGATCAAAGTCAGGAAAATAACACTGATGCAATTCTATTACTTAATCTATAGAATTTGTTCACGTTTTGCCAATTGTCTCAGTAATGTCCTTTATAGAAAAAACTCTGGCTCAGTGGATTATTTTGGAGGAGAAAGGATAGGAATTGGCTAAGAAGTTGGGGTGAATTTGGGGAGAAAAAGAGGAATCAAGGATGACTCTAAGGTTTTTCAACCAAGCACCTGGAGAATGGAGTTTCTATTACCTGAGCCTGGGAGGATATTGGGAGGAACAATTTATGTGTATGTTTGGGAGCTGGCGAGAAAAAGCACAGGAGTTCAGCTTTAGATGTACTAAATTTGAGATGTTTGTTAGACATCCAAGTGGGTATGAGTTCCTCTTTTGTGATCTGAAATCCCATCCTGATGTGTCCAAATGTGAGTCTTTTCTATTAATTCAGCTCAGCACTGGGTGAGATCCTTCACATAAAAAGTTTATTTTTTTTTATGTGTAAGGAATGTTCTTTGATTATTTATTTGAGTATTTCATTCCATTCTGTGGTTTCCAGATGTTGCTGGAACTTCTAGATATGCCCTAGGTGTTTCTTAGAGTTTCTTTTAAATCTTCTATTTCTTGGGGTTTTGTTTTTTTTTTGTTGTTGTTGTTGTTCCATCTGTGAGAATCCTTCTGAACATTCTTTCAAGCTCACTAATTGTGTTGGTTCTGTACATCTCTTATTCAATAACAACTATAATTAAATTTCTCATCATTCACTTCTCTTTGACAGTATCAATTACATTTAAAGTTACTTTTCCCTCTTTTCTCTTTTAGAAAACTAACTAGTCTCTTAGTTCTTTTGCCTGAGGGATTTGATGTCTTTTTAATGTGGCATTTATTCTCTTAAAATATTCAGTGATTATTCCTGTTCTTTTATCATTGATTTGATATGAGGATGTCATCATTTGTTAATGGACATACTTGAAACACAAAAAATCCCTTCCAACCCCAGAGTCTTCAATTTTGTTTAGTTTGGGGGCAAATTTCCCTAAGTGGTACCAACTTGCACTGATCCTTATGATATTAAACTTGATCAGCATAATAGCCTTCTAATGGTATCATTCTTTTTGTCTTGCCCTCCTCTAATCTTTTCTCTAATAAAACAAAAAAATAGCTTTTGGAATTGAAATGCTAAATGGCATTTTATATTTTAAAATTTGCATCTCTCATAATTTTCAGGATAAAATAAGAAACCCTCAGAGTGGCAACATGCTCTGTATTTGGCAAGCTTCATCTACATCTACAGATATTCACCTTTGTTCTACTCACTTACCTAATGTTCCAGGGACATCAAACTATAGGTAATTCTCTGAACATGCATTCATGCTTTTTCTCAGACTCTTGTCTATACCTGGAGTACTCTATCTCTTCCTCTCTGCATCTGGAACTTCAAATCATCCTTTAAGATCCAGAACCTGTCATGTATCTGTACCCAAGAATTACTCTATTGCCACTACATTGATGCTTTCACTCTCTACTGTCTGTTAAGTTACTTACCCTCCTTTCTGAATTCTTGTGGCATTTTTTTATGTACTGACAGGTGTTATAAATAATTTATGTACCTCTTCCTCCCCTATCACACAGAAAGAGATTTAAATGCAGGGACGTGTTTTGTTCATCTCAGAATCTTCACTATGCACTATACAAAAGACACAATGACACGACTTGTTTATTAAATGAAACGAAAAATCCCAAGTTGATTGTAGCTGTTTTTCTGTTTAGAAAGAAGGGGGTCTGGGACCTAAGGTCTAATGAGGACATGGACTACTTACTGCCATTTTGTGGGACTTTACAAATTTTTTAGGATTCGCACTTTGTAGACTGGTCTCTGATGTTGGTTCTATCATGGATTCCTTATAAAACAACTACAGAAGCCACTTCCATGTCTCACTTCTGATATTAAGGCAGTCCTCGGGTCATGGGCAATGACCACAGAGGCCTAAGCAAGTTTGTGGGCAAAACACTGGCAAAGGACTACTGGGTATTTACCCCAAAGATACAGACGTAGTGAAGTGAAGGGTCATATGCACCCCAATGTTCATAGCAGCATTGTCCACAATAGCTAAATTGTGGAAGGAGCCGAGATGCCCTTCAACAGATGACTGGATTAAGAAGATGTGGTCCATATATACAATGGAATATTACTCAGCCATCAAAAAGAACGATTTCTCAACATTTGCTGCAACATGGTCGGGACTGGAGGAGATAATGCTAAGCGAAATAAGTCAAGCAGAGAAAGACAATTATCATATGGTTTCACTCATTTATGGAACATAAGAAGTAGGAAGATTGGTAGGAGAAGAAAGGGAAGAAAAAAGGGGGGTAAACAGAAGGGGGAATGAACCATGAGAGACTACGGACTCTGGGAAACAAACTGAGGGCTTCAGAGGAGAGGGGGGTGGGGGAATGGGATAGGCTGGTGATGGGTATTAAGGAGGGCACGTATTGCATGGTGCACTGGGTGTTATATGCAAGTAATGAATCATGGAACTTTACATCAAAAACTAGGGATGTACTGTACGGTGACTAACATAATACAATAAAAATTATTATAAAAAAAAAAGCATTGGCAAAGGAACTTCCAAGACACAGGGAAATAGCCCCCAGCCAAACCACAGGCTAAGCTGAGGAGCTCTACAGTACGTAGGCTGAGGTCAGAACAGATGAAGAAATCATTCAGGCAGGACAGGGGAATCCTGGTGCTCTAGTGACAGAGAGGCTAAATATAGAATTACAAAAGCCAGTGGGAAGGATCTAGCATGGCCTGCTAAGAAGTTCACACATCTCCAAGAGACAATGGGAGGTCAGGGGAAGTTTTTTAAGAAGAGACATAAAATCATTTATCATAGAATTTGGACTTCAGCCTCAGTGTCTAGCTGTGCATTTGGGGTCTACAAAGGGTCTACAGAGAGAAGAAACTGGAGGTTTGAAAGATAACATTGTAGGAAAGGCACGAAGGTCTGTAAGTCCAGGGCATAGGATGAGGGTGAAGAAATGGGAGGGGGAAGGTGGGCATAACAGAAGGTATGCCTTGAAACATAAGTTGGGGTCAGATTGAAAAGGGCTTATAAGACATGATAGGTGCCAAAGGAACCAAAGAAGGATTTTAAGCAGGGGAGTGAATGAGGGCAGAGGGAAACTGAATTTGAGGCCAGGCTTCTTGCTGAGTTGCAGGGGTCAGTCACAGATGAAGAAGAAATCCCTGCCAAGGCAAGGTGGTTCATGGAGAAACAGGGAGATAGCTGCGCTCCCTTAGGAGAGTTTGCTCTGGGTCTATAGTTTATTTCTGGGATCTTTTTTTTTTTTTTTTAAGATTTTATTTATTTATTTGACAGAGATAGAGACAGCCAGCGAGAGAGGGAACACAAGCAGGGGGAGTGGGAGAGGAAGAAGCAGGCTCATAGCGGAGGAGCCTGATGTGGGGCTCGATCCCATAACGCCGGGATCACGCCCTGAGCCGAAGGCAGACGCTTAACCGCTGTGCCACCCAGGTGCCCCTATTTCTGGGATCTTGACATCAGTTACTGGATTAGATCCAAATGGGGCTCTAACAAGAATATGTTTAATAAAGTCAAGGCAGTTTTTCACCATTACTTCACCCATTCAATTAACAACTTGTGCCTACTATTAAAAAATATTTGGGGCACCTGGTTGGCTCAGTCAGTTAAGCATCTGACTCTTGATTTCAGCTCAGGTCATGATCTCAGTGTTGTGATATCGAGCCCCGCATTGGCATGGAGCCTGCTTAAGAGTCTCTCTCTCTTCATCTCCCTCTGCCCCTCCCATCTTCCCCACTCACATGCACGCATATGCACGCGCACTCTCTTTCTCTCAAAAAACCCGATGTTATTTCTGAAAGAAATCCAATGTCAAAAACTGGTACACAAATGACTAAAATAAAGAATTAAAATGGGAATTAATAAAGCAGTGAAGGAAGGAATGAGGCACTTAAGTAGAAAAGCATTTTGAGAAAGCAGCTGAGAATGTCTAAAGGAACCAGGGAGGACTCCTGAAGGAGATGGAATTTGAGTTCAGATCTCAAGGATACACAAAGGGGATTGAATAGGATAGAATATTTTGGGAAAAGGAAATACAATGAAGGTATATGGATGAGACATCTAAATAGCATCAGCAAATAAATGTTGCAGATGTTGTTTAGAGAACTTTCTTGGCTCCTTATATTAGTAATGGATCATCTCCATGGAAGTGAAACTATCCCTTACCTTCTTTCAGGTCTCAAAGAGATCAGCTGTACTCTTTGCAAACAGTTCATATTATAATAAATAATCGACTGGGTAAATAAAGACATTTGTACCATTCCCAGGGATATAGACTTTGAAACCCGGAAAATATATATACCCTATGACCCATCAAACCCATACCTAGGTAAATTCCCAACAGAATGCATACTTATTTTTAAAAAGATATTTATAAGAATATTCAGAGTAGCATTATTTATAATGGTCTTAGAACTGAAAATAATACTATTATCAAATAGAATGGATAAATTGTGATATATTCATACAATATACCACAATAAGAATGAACTAATTAAAACCACACACATGAATCAGTAGCAAAGCATAATGTTGAGTGAATGAAGCTAGATACACACAAAGAAAGGACAAAAAACACATGTAAAATTCAAAGTTGAAAAACCTACTCTATAGTGTTATTTGTCAGGATAGAGATTACCTTTGGTGAGGATGTGTTTACTTTGTTAAAATTCATTAAGCTATATACTTACAGCTGAGCACTCTACTACATATGTATGTTAGTTTTCAGTAGCAATATTTACATTAATCTTAAAAATTCATTAGTTTCTGTGGATAAAAGAAAGACAAATCTTCCCTGGTCAGTCTTGTTTGGAAGGCGGAAGGGTAACTGAGAATTACAGTCTATGTGATAAATGTCATAAAGGAAGTAAGCATGGGGCAAGAGAGGAATGACCCACAACCTAAATTGAGAGTGGAGATTACGAAAGGCTTCCTGAAGGAAATGATGCCTCAGTAGATTCTTGAAGGAGAAATAGGAATTAACCAAGTATGTCAGGATTGTTAATTGCAGATAACAAAACCTGTTTTAGCTGATTTAAGCAGAAGGTGTCTATAATCTGTAATACCTTACAAAGTGTCTTGGAATGTCTGGAACCAGGATTGGTTGTTACAGAGAGATCATGGCAGTTTATAAGAAAGGAAGAGGATTTGAGACAGATGACATACAACTGATTATACTTTCTTCTTTCAGAAGTCAGTACAGATTCTAGTTCAATAGCTGAAGAAAAGGATGGGCAGAATTTAATGATGGTACATTCACCCCTGATTCAGATATAAACACAATACAATTACATGTTTGCTTGAAGGAACTACTTTTCAAAGGGAAAAATAAGACAAATGCAGAGATTACACACCACATAGAACAGGTATAACACGAAGCAATCTTTTAAGTGCATCACATGGAAATTCTATTCCATGTCCACAAAAGCAGAGCTTCCCTGTGGTCATGTTATTGTTTTTTCTTAAATTAGTTTTATTGAGAAATATATTATATGCAAGAAAATTCACCAATTTTAAATGTACAATTTGATAAGCTTTGACAAATAACTAGAATTGTAACCAACACGAATAAAAGAGTCCCTCCTTCCATAAATTCTCCTATACCCCTTTGAAGTCAACCCCTTCCCCTGAACTGTAGGCCCTGGGTTATATTGATTTTCTGTCTCATTAATTTTGATTTTCTAGAAAGGAAATTATATAATATGTAGTCTTTTGTGGCTGGCATCTTTTATTTAGTACAATGTTTTTAAACTTTAAAAATCATCACCCTTGTAAAAAGCCTTTTTAACCATTTGTTCCCTGATTCTCCCCTCCTTATGAAATTTTAGTATCACAGTTATACTCTATGTCTGTTTATGTACTTAGGTATGTTTATGTTTTATACATAGAAAGTAAGGTTTTTTTCACACCTCCAGAACACACTTTTGAGAATATATGATTTACATGTATGCAAGTACAATGCTTTTCTGATTCATCAGTGGTTCATTTTTGTTGCTGGATAATTTCAATTATATCAAGAGACATTCATGAAGCAAGTAAAACTAACTCCAAATATGTTACAAAGGTACTAAGTATAATTCAAGTACAGTTTTTCCCCAAATTTGATCCTGTCTCCCTGTTGTCAGTAAACAGATCTCTAATCACACAATTGTTCAAGTTAGAAATCTAGGAGTGACTGAGGGGTGCCTGGGTGGCACAGCGGTTAAGCGTCTGCCTTCGACTCAGGGCGTGATCCCGGCGTTATGGGATCGAGTCCCACATCAGGCTCCTCTGCTATGAGCCTGCTTCTTCCTCTCCCACTCCCCCTGCTTGTTTTCCCTCTCGCTGGCTGTCTCTATCTCTGTCAAATAAATAAATAAAATCTTAAAAAAAAAAAAAAGAAATCTAGGAGTGACTGAGGTATCTTCTTTCCCTTCATTTCCCCATATACAATCCATTTTTTTAAAAAGATTTTATTAGAGAGAGAGAGGGAGCATGAGCGGAGGGTGGTGTGGGGCAGAGGGACAAGCAGACTCCCCACACTGAGCATGGAGCCTGATTCGGGGTTCAATGTGGGGCTAGATGTGGGGCTCTTTATTCTTAAGGTACATTAAGTTTACATCATAGAAACAGATAAATGACAAAATCACATTGCTAGTGCTAAGAAGGAGAGAAGAACAAAGCTCTGGAAGTTTGTCAGGTACACTGGTGTTTTGTCTCTTCCAGGTGACTTCTGAAGTATGGCTCAGCACAACATTTCATCCTGCAGTCCGATATTGACACCCCATTTAACCAGGCTCTACTTCCTAGTACTCATTGGTGGGCTGGCTGGCATCATCTCCATTCTGTTTCTGCTGGTGAATATGAACACCCGATCTGTAACTACCACAGCAGTTGTTAACCTGGTGGTGGTCCACAGTGTTTTTCTGCTGACAGTGCCTTTTCGCCTGACATATCTCATCAAGCACACCTGGATATTTGGGTTACCCTTCTGCAAATTTGTGAGTGCCATGCTACACATCCACATGTACCTCACATTCCTGTTCTACGTGGTGATCCTGGTCATTAGGTACCTCATCTTCTTCAAGCGCAAGGACAAAGTGGAATTCTACAGAAAGCTGCATGCTGTGGCTGCCAGTACTGGCATGTGGCTGCTGGTGATTGTCATTGTGGTACCCGTTTTTGCTTCTCAGTATGGAACTCACCAGGTGTATGATGACCAACACTGTTTTAAATTCCACAAAGAACTTGATCGTGTATATGTGCAAGTCATCAACTATTTGATAGTTACTATCGTCATAGCCACCACAGTGGTTCTCTTAGTCTTCCAGATCTTCATCATTCTGTCAATGGTGCGGAAGCTACGGCACTCCTTACTATCCCACCAGGAGTTCTGGGCCCAGCTGAAAAACCTATTTTTTATAGGAGTCATCTTTGTTTGCTTCCTTCCCTACCAGTTCTTTAGGATCTACTACTTGTACACGGTGGCACACTCACGCGACTGTAACGACACTGCTGCATTTTACAATGAAATCTTCTTGAGTGTAACAGCAATTAGCTGCTTTGATTTGTTGCTCTTTGTTCTTGGAGGAAGCCATTGTAAGCAAAAGATAATTGACCTATGGAATTGCCTCTTGTGCCATTAGCCACAAACTACAGTATTCAGAATTCCTTTATATTGGGAGTAACAATGGACATAGAGAGGTAGGAAGGGTTATTTCCTTACTTGATTAAAACAATGCCTTAATGTGGCCAAACAAAAAGACTATAAAATGTCAGACCTATAGAAAGACTAGTGATGTTCAGTCCACCTGGAGTTGCAATACTGCATTATTTTCCAATATAAAAGGTGTACTTGGCCCATTCGGGCACTCGGGGTCTAATGGTTTCTGAGCTTCACCAGCTTATTTTAGTTTCGTCGGTTTGAAGCATGATCTTCTTTAGGCTTTGGATTGAATTCAGCCCTCTAGTTCTTTTCATTCCACTTAACCTTAGGTAAATTAACCCTGGCAATGAATCAGCCCCAAAGACACAAACTCTACTTGGCTAACCAGATAAGATGCCCATTCAACTCCCACCCTGACAAACAGCGGATAGAGGGGGAGAAGAGTAAGAAACTTTTCTAGATTATCATAACTTTGGTGGGAAGTCACTTATCTAGAAATCAAGAGAAACAGAAGTCCTTGTGACCTTCTGCTATAACAAGGTTATCTAGATTTGTTCTTTGAAAGGTCAAGTTTAAGGACAGACTCAACATCCTCAATAACTCCAAAAATAATTTAAAAGCTTACTAAGCATATATGAATAAGGGTGAAAATATAAGTTAAAGAATATCTCTGACCAATATGCTGCTAAGCACTAAAATGAGTTCCTGAGGGAAGTGCTTATGTTTTTCCCTTTCTGTTATTTGAAAAATCTCTAGATGTTTTAGGCCACAGTTAATTTAGATTTACCTTGGAAACAGAAAGTTACACTCTTTTAGAGTTTCCTTCTACCCTTAGGGTTATGAGTCTTTAGATAAACAAAAACAAAATTCTTAAAAAAAGAACTTTTGAGAAATATATAGAAAAAGTAATTTAGACTATGAGATCAGGCTGCTAAATTGAAACATAGGCTTGTGGGCTTTTTTCCCTTCTTGCCCATATTTCTACTATTTCCCTCAAAGTTTCATAATTTTGAAGGAACTGATCCAGTTTCATATCTAATGCTTCAGAATGAAAGTAATTTATAATAGAAATAGAAGAATAGAATGAATTAAGGTAGAAATTTCTTCCCAGCAAAATAAAGGATCAGAATTTAAAGACTTTTTCTTTTATTTGTTATACTCTATGGATCCACAAATTTACCAGATGAATAAGAAATATCCCTGTGAGTTTTTTTAATCACTAAAGTTACTGGGTTATAGAAATTAATTTTGAGGAAGAAAAAGCAGCAATATGCTACATAGACTTGTTCCCAAAATTTTCCTGTTTTAAAATTTACATCCTTTTTTCTAAGTTATATTTCCTTTATTTCTTATATTTGTCTTTTCCCATTTTTTCTTAGTTTTTTCCTTCTCATTTTGACTTAAAACATTTGTAAGAAAATTTCTAAGACTCATAGAAGTTCTAAGGAAATTTGTTACACCCATAAATAAGAAAATAGTAAAATATAGTAAAAATAGTATAGAATGATATAAATAGTAAAATATTAAAATTTCTAAACTATTATTTATGGAAATTACACCAAATTTCTCTTCTTATATGTCTGTGTCTTACTATCATACTATCTGTTAGCTTATAAGTTATATTATAATCTCTTCCAGGTTTTAAATATGTTGAGCTCAAGAGATTATGCTTTACCCTGTATTATTATATCTTATAATAAAGGGCTTATTTCTTTGGACCGATAAGAAATACTACCCAAAATACAGAGATGCAGTATTCCATAATATAAAATAACTTATCAATATTTAGAATATAATTGGAAATTTTCAATTTGTCTTTCATTGTCTCTAATTGCTAAGAAAATGAATCTCATGCAGGAGTGGGGGCATCACTGGCCTCTCAGGCCATTTTTGGATATCAAAATTATAAGAGTGTGTTACTGGCATTTTGTTGCTGGAGCCAGAGACTAGACCTCTTGCCTTGCATACAACACTCTGCATAGTAAATAATTATCACGTCTTGCTGTTTATTTGAATGTTCTTCCAGACATTTATGAAATGAAACATCTACTCATAATAATTAGACAGGTTTTATTCAGCTTTCATAAACACATAGTATTTTTTGGTGTGGTTTTAATTTTCTGAATTTTTCCAAAATGTAGGTACCATGGATATGGAGGAAAGATTTTATTCTGTTTTCCTCAGAACTTTACCAAGAGTTGTTCATTCCTTTGGAAAAGCACATTTTCAATATCAATACCATCTGTGGCATTAAAATACAACACAACACACCTGTAAACAATATTTGTGGCTGTTGTATTCAGGTAGATACTAGATATAGGTGCCAACATCAGACTGCCTGATATTGTCTCCTTTTGTGATCATGTCTGAGCATTTACACATTAAAATATATATTACATTATTATAAATAACTGTCTCCTTCATTATTCATTTATGTTAGTTAGAACACTATATATATAAGACTGTAGGAGGGTTACAGTACCTGTAAATTTTGTTTTAGAATGGTAAAAGTGTTACCAAATATTTGGGATAAAAAGTAAGGTTTGGGGTCTGCAAGCATTGAGACCAACTGAGCTAGCACAGTCAGTTTAAAAGGGAGATTTACCAATTATAACATTATGAGCAGAAAAAATATTCCTGTATTTTGGGAATACTTTTTTTAGAGAGACAGAGAGTGCATGCACACATGTGCATGTGTGTGAGCTGGGGTGGGGGAAGAAGGGGGAGAGGGAGGAAGAATCTCAAGTAGGCTCCACACTGAGCATGGAGCCCCTTGTGGGGCTCAAGCTCATGACCCTGAGATCACAACCTGAACTGAATGCTTAACTGACTGTGCCACCCAGGCACCCCTATTTTGGGAATTTTTTTTTTAAAGATTTATTTATTTATTTATTTATTCGACAGAGACAGCCAGCGAGAAAGGGAACACAAGCAGGGGGAGTGGGGAGAGGAAGAAGCAGGCTCCCAGTGGAAGAGCCTGATGTGGGGCTTGATCCCAGAATGCCGGGATCACGCCCTGAGCTGAAGGCAGATGCTTAAGGACTGCGCCACCCAGGCGCCCCTATTTTGGGAATATTTAACCTCAGCTTGATTCAATTCTCAATTATTTCTTTTTTTTTTTTTGTAGTGATTAAAAGAGTAACTACAATTTTTTAAAAAATATACATGTGGGTTGGTTTTTTTGTTTGTTTTTGTTTTTTGATAAGACAAAGGCATTTCCCTAAGCCTCACAACTCTCAAACTGGCTCATGGTCAATATCTACCAGATTTTAAACTCAGGTGATAATGACAATTTTTAAGGCACAGAAAGAAAGATTGCTTCTGGCACCCATTAAATAGTTTTCTACTCAGCCTTTGTTTGTCTCTTAATTTTCCTCTGAAAGGGCCTTTGAGTTCCTTTCCTCCTTAACCTGACATAAATTAGGGAGAAAGAAACTATTTTACCCATAGGTGAAATGAGCTTTGTGTGGGATGATTCAAGAAGTGCTGAAAATCCCCAAATCCTCCTCTAATCCTCCTCAATGGGGCTGCCATTAAAACTGCATTCCTAGGCTAATAAAGCAGTTGTGAAGGAGGGCACTGAGCCAAGATGTTCTCAGTCATCAACTCTTGAGGAGAAGTCAGTGAGGTGAAACTGTGAAGCTGCCATTTCTTAGATTATGCAGATTTTGCCCACTTAATCTCTAATAAAACGAGGCACAGACCAAGGACTCTCACACTTACTGGGAGTGGGAAGAACAAGAAAACTCTCTTTGTGATAGGGGCTGATTACAGCGAGTTGGAAATAGTTGGTAACGAAAACCCTATGGTAAAGGGACACAGTGATGGTGGAGTTGCTTGGATAATGCCGAGAAAGCTCAGGATATAAAAAGGCATCCACAAATATCTGAAACTAGGCACCCTGAGAAGAACTTTGGCCATTGCTTGGCTGAGCCTATTTCTGTGAAAGAATGGCCATGCCAGGTATTTGACAAGACAGAACTCAGAAAAATGAGCAAGTTCTATTACCCGAAGGAGTAAATGTATTGTCCGAAACTTCCAGAGATTAGGAGCTGGGCCCTAATATCAAAATATACCAGATGGAGGCTTCAACATGGGACACATTGTAAAAGCACAGTGAGCATCACCAGGCCCGCATTTTGGGTAGGATTAGCAGTGGTGGTCAGGATGGAAAAGGTGGGGACAGATGCTAAAACTGCTAAAAGCCTTATGCTTTAGGCCCAACTCAGCCTTCAGATGGAGAGGAATCTGGACAACCAGCAGAAGCTATCAGGGACAGAAGACTGCTGCGTCTGATGACAAGTAGCTGAGAGCAGAGGGGCCTGAGTAAGCCCTGGCTAGGAGTTCTGAGCAAGCAAGGGACAGCAGGAAGATGTTGAGCCCTTGGAAAACAGACAGGGCAATGAAGACAGCCCTTAAGAAAGACAGTTTTGAACAGCAGATGAGAAGATGCTGGATACCACTGCTTTATTTGAATTTTGTCCTAGTATTTTACATCATTAACAATAAGTGGTTTCTTGAAAAGCTGAAAGCTTTTCCTTGAAGATCAAGAACAAGACAAAGATGTCCACTCTAATGACTTTTATTCAACATAGTGTTAGAAGTCCTAGCCAGAACAATTAGGTATGGAAAAAAAAATAGATAAAGGCATCCAAAGTAAAAAGAAAGAAGTAAAATTGTCTCTATTTGCAGATGACATATCATATATAGAAAACCCTAAAGACCATCAAAACACTATTATAATAAAAAAATTTAATAAAGTTACAAGATACAAAATCAATATTCAAAAAACAGTTTTCTGTATACCATCTAGATATCTATGTACTATCCACTTTCTAGGCATTTCTATCTACTATGAACAAGCTATCAGAAAAAGAAATTAAGAAAACAATCCCATTTACAACTGAAAAAGAATAAAATACTTTAGAATAAATTTAACCAAGAGGTAAAAGAGTTGCACAATGAAAATTCTAAGACCTTGATGAAAGAAACTGAAGAAGATGCATGGAAAGATGGATTGGAAGAATTATTATTGTTAAAATGTCTATACCACTAAAAGCAATCTACTGATTCAATGCAAAACCAAAATTCCAAAGGCATTTCTCACAGAAATAGAAAAAAAAAACCCTAAAATTTGTATGGAACTACAAGATATTCCAAATAGCCAAAGCAATCTTGAGAAAGAAGAACCAAGCTGGAGGCATCACACTTCCTGATTTCAAACTATATTACAAAGCCATAGTAATCAAAACAGTGTAATACTGACATAAAAACAGACCCATAGATCAATGGAAGGAATAAGGAGCCCGGAAATAAACCAATGCATATACAGTCAATTACTTTATGACAAAGGAGCCAAGAATATACAATAGGGAAAGAATAGTCTCCTCAATAAAAGTTTGGGAAAACTGGACCGCCACGTGCAAAAGAATGAAATGGGGAACTCATCTTAGGCCATGTGCAAAAATCAGCTTAAAATGGATTAAAGACTTAAATTTAAGATCTGAAACTATAAAAACCCTAGAAGAAAACATAGGGGGTAAGCTCCTTGACACTGGTCTTGGCAGTGAAATTTTGGATTTGACACCCAAAGTAAAGGTAACAAACGCAATAAAAAAGTGGACTACATCAAATTAAAAGGCATTGGTACAGTGAAGAAAACCATCAACAAAATGAAATGACAACCTACCAAATGAAATAAATTATTTGCAATCATATAGCCGATAGGGGTTAATATCCAAAATAAAGAACATACAACTCAGAGCAATCTGATTAAAAATGGGCAAAGGAACTGAGTAGACATTTTTCCAGTTACGACTTACAAATGGCCAAAAGGTACATGAAAAGATGCTCGAAGTCACTAATCATCAGGGACATGTAAACCAAAACCACAAAATGAGGTATTATTTCACACTGTTAGAATGACTATCAGCAAAAAGACAAGAAATAACAAATGTTGGTAAGGATATGGAAAAAAGAGAACCCATGTGCACTTC
This sequence comes from Ailuropoda melanoleuca, assembly GCF_002007445.2. Lineage (NCBI taxonomy): Eukaryota > Metazoa > Chordata > Mammalia > Carnivora > Ursidae > Ailuropoda > Ailuropoda melanoleuca. Next base: position 173,126,054 of record NC_048218.1, read on the forward strand.
TGGTGGAATGTAAATTAGTACAGCCACTACAGAAAACAGTAAGAAGGTTCCTCAAATAATTAAAAATAGAACTATCATATGATCCAGCAATCCAATTTCTGGGTATATATCCAAAGAAATTGAAAACAAGATCTTGAAGAGGTATCTGTACCCACATGTTCATTGCAGCATTATTCACAATAACCAAGATATGGAAACAACATAAGTGTCCATCAATGGATATATGGATAAAGAAGATATATACAGTTGACCCTTGAACAACATGGGTTTGAATTGGGTAGGTCCACTTATACATGGATTTATTCAATAAATACAGTACAGTTCTGTAAGTGTATTTTTCTTCCTTATGATTTTCTTAACATTTTTTCTCTAAGAATATATATATATAAAACATACAACATACAAAATATGTATTAATCAACTTTTCATGTTATTGGTAAGCTTCCAAGTAAGTTATTAGTATTAAGTTTTGGGGGAGTCAAAAGTTATACATGCATTTTCAACTATGTAAGGGGTTAGTATCAAGTGTCTACTGTGTGTGTGCATACATGCGTTTACGTGTGTATGTAAGATACCATACATAGTATGTAGAATCTAAAAAAAAAAAAAAAAGTCAAAGAAGCAGAGAGTAGAATGGTAAAAAAAAAAAAGTCAAAGTCATAGAAGCAGAGAGTAGAATGGTGGTTACCAGAGGCTGGGATGGTGGGGAAATGGGGAGATGTTGGGTTAAAAGGTTCAAATGTGTATCTTTGTAGGATGAATAAGTTTAGAAATCTAATGCACAGGCATGATGACTATATTTAATTTTGAACACAGGAAATATGCTAAAAGAGTAGATTTCAAGTATATTCCTCACAAATATGGTAACTATGTGAGAAGATATGTTAATTAGCTCTACTATAGTAATCATTCCACTATGAATATATGTATCAAATCAGCATGTTATACACTTTAAATGTATTTAATTTTTATTTTAAAAATCCTTTAATGAGGAAGTGGAGCATGCCACTCTTGATCTCAGTGTTGTGAGTTCAAGACCCATGTTGGGTGTAGTGACCACTTAAAATCTTTGGGGCGCCTGGGTGACTCAGTTAGTTAAGTGGTCAACTCTTGGTTTTGTCTCAGGTCATCATCTCAGTCAGGGTCATGAGATTGAGCCCTGAGTTGGGCTCCCCCACTCAGTAAGGAGTCTGCTTCAGGATTCTCTCTCCCTCTGCCCATCCCCCCACTCTCTCTCTAAAATAAATTAATCTTTTTAAAAAATCTTTAAAAAATAAAAAAATCTTTTAATGATAGTATTAGCTTTTACCTTCTGTCATATTGAAAATATTATCAATACAAAAGTTTACAAAGGCAAAAAAGGAAAGGTAAATGTTTTTATTTTAACACTAGGTGGCAGCCCAAAGTAACAAATTGTATCTACTTTTCAAAGCTTGTTACTTGAATTTTAAGTTTAATATACTTAAAAACAGGAGGTGGGAGAGAAGAGAAAATGAAGTAAAGACAAAAATTTTTCAGGGGCGCCTGGGTGGCACAGCGGTTAAGCATCTGCCTTTGGCTCAGGGTGCGATCCTGGTGTTATGGGATCGAGCCCCACATCAGGCTCTTCCGCTATGAGCCTGCTTCTTCCTCTCCCACTCCTGCTTGTGTTCCCTCTCTTGCTGGCTGTCTCTATCTCTGTCGAATAAATAAATAAAATCTTTAAAAAATTTTTTTTTCAGCATTTTCAGAACTCTGCACTAGATTCTCAGGTTTGGGGTTTTTTTCCTTAAAAAAAATATTTCATAGCAACTTCGTTTTCTTGTGATTAGTTAGCTGAGAAGATACTGTTAAAATATACCTCTAGCTATGAGCAAAAATAATTCTGAAAGCAAATATTTTTTGACTTAGCTCATATTTAGAGACTGTTGTACTTTATTTTAATAATGGTTTGTTACAACTAATTTTTTTACCCCAAATTAAATTGATTCTTACAAAAAATGTGTAGAGTACACAGTTGTTTTTGTAGAGGATTGGGATTTTGGTGACCTGTTTTTGTTTTGTTTTGTTTTGAATGCCTGCCAATTAGCATAACATTTGAATTCTTTTCTTCCTTGTATTTTTATTTTTTTAATTTAAATTCAATTAATTAACATATAGTGTATTATTAGTTTGAGGTAAAGTTCAGTGATTCATCAGTCTTATACAACACCCAGTGCTCATTACATCACATGCCGTCCTTAATGTCCATCACCCAGGTGCCCCATCCCCTAACCCCCTCCCCCAAGCAACCCTCTGTTTCCTATGATTAAGAGTCTCTTATAGTTTGTTTCCCTCTCTGATTTCATCTTGTTTTATTTTTCCCTCCCTTCCCCTATGATCCTGTTTTATTTCTTAAATTCCACATAAGAGATCAGACGATAATTGCCTTTCTCTGATTGACTTATTTCACTTAGCATAATACCCTCTAGTTCCATCCACATCGTTGCAAATGGCAAGATTTTTTTTGATGGCTGAGTAATATTACATTGGGTATAAATACCATATCTTCTTTACCCATTCATCTGTCAATGGACATCTGTGCTCTTCCCATAGTTTGAATGCTCTTAAGACAGGGTTTCAGGAAACTTCACTACATTTGAAATCCTGAAAAGCCTGGAGTTTATGAGGAGAAAACCTGTACCTTACTTAAGTCTTTCTCTCCAATGACAGCCTTTGACTAGCTCTCAGAAAGCTTTATTCTTCTGACTTGTAGATAGTGTGATGACATATTTCTCTAACCACTAGGATGTAATTTATGACTGTTGAAACCTTTATTAGCAAGAAAAAAAAAATCCAGGGAAGAGAAAGCAAGTTAAGATTTATCCTATCTGCCACAAGAATAAATGGTGCCCACTGGGTGCCAAGTAAAGAAGTACCCATGAGGAATATGTATTATGATTTCTAATATGAAAAAGTTGGTTGTTGTTATTTTAATAATCTCAAGCTTTCAGAATAATTACAAACAGAATATAAATAACTTGTTTTTCTTGAACCATTTCAGGATAAGTTGCTGACCTGTTGCCCCATCACTTTCTAATATTTTAGTGAGACTTTCCCACAAGCAAGGACTTTCACCTACAAATTATTACATAAACTTAAAAATCAGGAAGTTAATATTGATTCATGACTATCATCTAATTCACAGACCCCATTTAACCGTCATGTTTCTTCTGTCTCCTTCACTCTGGAATAGTTCTTTGGTCATTCCTTATTTTCTATGACCTTGACACAAATTAGTTTTTTGTGGTTTATCTCTTAGTTTGGGTTTGCCTCACGATTAGATTCATATTATGTATCTTTGGTAGTAAGACCGCAGAAGTGATGCTGTTTTCTTATTACATCTCATTACCACTAGGTGGACCACAATTTTGACTTGTCCCATTACTGATGACATTCACTTTGGTCACTTGATTTTTTTTTTTTTAATTTTACTTATTTCTTTGAGAAAGGAAGAGCATGAGAGTGTGCAAGCAGTAGGAGGGGGAAACAGAGATACAAGGGAGAGAAGCAGACTCTCCACTGAGTATAGAGCCCAAGCAGGGGTCTATCTCACAACATTGAGATCCTGACCTGAACTGAATCCAGAGTCCAATGCTTAACTAACTAAGCCATCCAGGTGCCCTGGTCACCTAATTAAGGTAATATTTGCCAGATTTCTCCACTGTGAAGTTCTTTTTTTCTCTTTGTAATTAAGTATCTTGTGGGAGCTATTTTGAATCTGTGTAATCCTATTCCTCATCAAACATTGGCCAACTATCGTGGAAAGATGTTCAACAACACCAGCATTCAAAGAAAAGCAAATAAGATAACAAAACATTTTTATTAAAAGATTTTTTAAAGTTTGATAACACCTCTTGATTGTGAGAGTAAAAGTCACTGTTGTTGGGAGGGTATATTAATATTGCTTTTTGGAGAGCAATTTGGAAATACCTATAGGAGTTTTAAAGGTACCTATCTCTTGGGTATAACAATTCTACTTTCATATACCTGTCCTTAAGAAATCCACACATGCACAAATATACGGGATGTGTACTACAAGGTATATACACTGGGGGCACACTACAGCATTATTTATATTAACAAAAAGTCATAAAGGAACTAAATGTCGTCAAGTGGGGTGATTAATTAATAAGCTACGGTGTATCCATGTTTTGGAATTCTATGAATTAACTGAAAATAGAGGTATATATTTTGACTTGGAGGAAAACCTCCCTATTGTTAAGGGGAAAAAGCAAGTTGTATCCCTTCTCCATATCTCATGTTGTGTGCACACATCAGTCTTTAAGCAGATCCTGTCAAAATATCTCCCAAATCCAACCACTTCTTACCACCATCATCACCCTGTACCATCAAGGCCCAGCAAGAAACAGATGGCTCATTAAAGCTTGGTAATTTGAGGGTGTATTGAAGGGACTATTTAAAGGTGTAAGTAGAGTTAGGAAACTCAACAAGAGATGGTATGAAATCTCAGGGTTAGCAACAGTTCAGAGCCCTTATTAGCATAGGTTTGAAGGGGTGAATACTAGATGTCACAGAACCTGGAAAGAATAAACATCTGAAGAGGGCTGCCTGGGAGGAGCTAGGGGTAGAGGAACACACCAATTCCTGTGATTCTGCAGGAAGTGAGCCAGGACAATAGACACTCTCCTTACTCTCTTCCTGCCCTCCAGTTTCTGCCAGAGTCCCCCACTGGCTGAATCAAACCAGCCTCCTGGGACACAAAACACCATGGAGATGGATGGAAAGTTCATCTGGAGAAGCAAACAGAAAACATCTAGAACATACTGTCCTCCAAGGCACTATCTTTTCTTGCCATAGCCTTCTCAATGCTCCTAATTACTCTCAGGGCTTTCTTTTTGCCCCTGTATTGTCACTTACGCAGCAGTTAAAGGAATCTTTTATTTCTCTGCTCAAAACTTTTTAATGCCTTCTTATCACACAGTAAAATCCAAAGCTATTGGCCATTTCCCCAGCATCATGGTGATCATTCCCTAGGTCATTTCACTCCAACCTCACAGGTCTTCTTGCTATTCTTTGAAATTCCAATCAAGGTCCAGCCTCAGGAGTTTACACCTGCTGTTTCTGTCTGAAACACTCTCTCCCCAGATATTTCCATGGTTTCCCCCTCCATTTCATTTACATTTTGTCTACAGTGTCACCCCGGGGTGCCTGGGTGTCTCAGTTGGTAGAGCATATGACTCCTGATCTTGGGGTTGTGAGTTCAAACTTTTTCTTAAGTAAGCATAGAGATTACTTAAAAAAAAAAAAAAAAAAGAAAACAAAAACAAACTATCTAAAAACAAACAAAAAAAAGTATCAAATCTCCAGAAAGACCTTCATTGATCACCCCACCAAAAACATACTCCTATTACATTGTATTGCATACCTTGCTTTATTTTTCTTCATACTATCTCTTACTCTCTGGCATTATATAATACGTTTATTTGAAATTTTAAATCCATTTTCTCTCTTCAAATTGAATGTAAGCCTCAGGAGAACAGGAATTTTTTTTTCCTGGTTTGTTTATTGTTGCAAACTCAGAATATAGAATAGCTTTTTAGCAATATACGCTCATAAAATGTTGATAAAAGAATGAATGAATTAATGAATCCTTCAGGATGGGGGGGGGAGAAATAACTTCCACAATGCATAGGAATAATCCATAATGTATCTTTTTTAAAAGATTTTATTTATTTCTTCTTGAGAGAGAAAGAGAGAGAGAGAGGCAGAGGCAGAGGGAGAAGCAGACTCCCCACCAAGCAGGGAGTCTGATGCAGGACCCCAGAATCCAACCTACGCCGAAGGCAGATGCTTAACTGACCAAGCCACCCAGGCGCCCCTAATCCATAATGTATCTTTTGATATATACATAAATAACCAGAAATAACAGCTTTTATTATGGCTTTTATTGCATTACAATGTAATCATAAGCCATGAAACAATTTGGTCTGCTCAGTGAGTAAAATATCTCCATAATTTACTAGCCTCAAGTGATAAGATAGCTTTTCTACTCATTTGCCCACAACGGTTGTCAAATACAAGCCAGTCTACTACTGCAATCGGCCTTTGTGTATCCTGAGAAACAAACACTTCCTAAAATGGCGATTATTATGAACTTATTATAACCACTGAGCTGTAGGAAAGATATGATTTATTGTTTACAAGCCATTTTCTTTAAAAAGTCTGCCCTGTATTTGGTTACTTTTGTTAAGGCAATAGAAAAATACTTCAACAATTGCCCTAACTTTATACAAACATGGCATTCATTGAAGGCTTATAGTGATTTTTAATATGCCCCAAGGAGATGATTCTTTAATGATGACTATTTCTCTACATTTTTTTGTTTGTTTAATGAGAATGATTCTTGCATGAGAAGGAATCAATGACTTCAGATATTGACTGTTTTCTGTTGCTATACAATTATTATTCATTAAAGAATAAAAAGAAAGATTAAAAACTCACAATAGACATATTCAATTACTCTATATACACTTTTCAATTAAGTTCTCACCAAGCCATATTAGGTATTAGGCTTTTACTAAAAGTAATTTATGATCCAGGGTGTTGTTTAAAAAGCACTAGAGATTTGATTAAATTTGGCAGTAATTTTTTTTAATACATTCACCTTTGTTACGGTGTTTATGATCTTACTGGCTAACGCAGCTGCAAAGCACAGACTAAACTTAAGTTGCATGAGGCTCCATGGGCATCCAACATAAAGTTTTTTTAACACTCCAGTAAGAGATAATTCTCTCAGGAAGCAAATACTCTATTAAGATTCATTCAATCACAGAGATTTGTTTCAAAGCATCCTGAAATCTGAGCTAGCCCAGTATACTTATCAGCCAAAACCTGAAAGCTCAACTCTTGCACTACAACTCAAATATTTCATTAAACGTAAGGATGTTTTTATTTTCTCTTCAAGATGATAAGCAATAAACAGAAAGTCCTATTCATTACAGTATCTTAAACATAAAATCAAGACTTTACTGGCTGAAGACCAGAAATAGTTAATAATGCTAAATTGAAATAATTATGTTGGCAAGAACTTTTATAAATTTTAGAAACTGTATTCCCATCTTAGCGCTGTGGGGGAGAACAAAGTTGCTTAGGATATACCACTTAGCATGGCGGATTTGATGGTGGCGTTTTTCCAGGTTCTTTCTCAACTAATCAGGAATATCACATTATGTCTTTATAAAGCTAGGTAGCAGGGATATTTGCCACCGTTTACATAACAGTCATTGTCCTGGTAATCTTCTGTATTACAATCCTAAAATTTAGAGGTTTAAAACAATGAACATTTTATTATATTTCAAAATTTCATTGGTCAGGTATTTGGGCATGAGTGCTTCTGTTTCTTATGGCAGTGACTAATGTCACTTAGTGGCCTTCAGCTAGCAGACTGGCTGCTCTGGAGTGGTCAAGATGGCTTTACTTCCATGTCTGGTGCTTTGGTGGATATGGCTAGAATGCTACTATCTACTGAAGCAACTTCACATGGCTTCTAGAACATGGTGAGCTTCCTATATTGTAACTGTTTTCCCCAAGACAGAGCAAGACGCCCAAGCAGAAGCTGCAAGGCTTTTTATGATCTAGCTTTGGAAGTCCCAGAATATCACTTCTGTCACATTTTATTCACTAAGTCACTAAGGCCAGCCCGGATTCAAGGGGAAGAATAGGTCTATCTGCTACTTTTTTTTTTTTTTTTTTTAAGATTTTATTTATTTGACAGAGATAGAGACAGCCAGAGAGAGAGGGAACACAAGCAGGGGGAGTGGGAGAGGAAGAAGCAGGCTCATAGCGGAGGAGCCTGATGTGGGGCTCGATCCCATAATGCCGGGATCACGCCCTGAGCCGAAGGCAGACGTTTAACTGCTGTGCCACCCAGGCGCCCCTATCTGCTACTTCTTGATGGAAGTATGACATGCTTGTACATGGAGGGAAAAAAATCAATGACAGCCATCTACCATCATGATAGTACTAGAATCATGATGACTAGGGACCAATGTTAAGCATTGCATCAACAAATGATTACTTTCAAAAAGAAAAGTTATCTTGAAAATGCTGCAATCTGGAATGCCTGGGTGGCTCAGCAGCTTAAGCATCTGCCTTCAGCTCAGGTCACGATCCCAAGGTCCTGGGATGGAGTCCCATGTTGGGCTCCTGGCTCAGCAAGAAGACTGCTTCTCCCTCAGCCTGCCACTCCCCCTACTTGTGCATGCTCGTGCTCTGACAAATAAATTAATAAAATATTTTAAAAAATAAATAAAATGCTGCAATTTGTAGCAACTATGATCTTTAATTTATTCTAGGTCTGAAATATTTCTAAGTATTTTTGATAGCTATACTGAATTATTCTAGCCAAAGATATCCAAGACCCACATGATCTGATTTTTCCCTCATATTATTTTTCATCCCAGTTACAGTTTTGACTGCTTGCCAAATAAAATTTTGTGAGGTATTTCAGGTAAACATACACACGGAAAAACACAGTCCCCTGCAAATCAGAGGTTAATAGCAAATCATGCCATCTTGAGCCAGCAAGTTATACAAGTTACCACTGATGCCTTATTTTCCCACATGTAAAGGAGGTTAAAGATGATACTTAACTCAGGGGTCAATCAGTAATAGGAATAAAAGACGGGATAGATATCATTACAGGTCCTACAGACATCAATAAAATAATAAAAGGGTATCATGAACAGCTATATGCCAATAAATCTGATAACTTAGATGAAACAAACAAAGTCTTTGAAAAACACAACTTTCCAATACAAACACAAGATCAAAAAGAAAATCTGAATAGCCTTGTTTCTATTTTAAAAATTGAATTTGTTCTCAGAAACCTCTTTACACACACACAAAAACTCTAGGCCCAGGTGATTTTGCTACCAAATATTGAAGGAAGAAAATGAGATAATCATGGTCAAAACTTTCAATCTTCTAAATAAAAAAGGACATTGACATAAGCTAAAAAAACAAAAAGAAAAGACAAAATAACCCCAATAGAGTTGTAAAAATGAGTGTGAAACAAACTTTCTACAGGTTCTCTTTAAATTCCACAGAGGAAATGCAGTAAAACAAGTTTAGGAGGAAGAAATAATCAAACTTGCCAGACACATGTCTCAGGAAAGATAATTTCAAATTATATTTTGTTTCATTTTGTCTTACTCAGAGAAATGTAACTTGCCATAGTTTATGTGGAATTTGATGCTATATTTTAAAAAATAGACACATTTCTAAGAATGACAAAACAGTTGAATTGCTTCATAAAATGTAAGATGTAAGGTTCAAGGAGCTCAGTAAATGAAGCATAGCATTGTTGACATTAAGATGCAGAATTCAGAAAAGCCACATTGTGTTAAAGTACAGGGAAAGTGACTTCTCAAGTCTGAATGGTTAAGTGTAGTTCCCAGAACAATCATGAACAGTAAATAACGTTTCACTCTAAGGGAGTTAGCAGCAAACATTCCATGGCAATAAAGCCAAATGGCAGGTTTTCTATAAAGCTCCAAGTATACTTAATATGCTCTCAGTTCAATTGTGAGAATTATGACTGACTGAAACAAACACCTAGAAATATGTCTTTGAAGGTCTTTGAACTTACAGAATAAATGTAGGTAGAGTTTAAACTTCTTAAAATAAAATCCAAATCAAGAGATAAATAACTCAAGATGAAGATAATTATCTAGTATAGAATTAAAGGCTTGACTTAAAAAAATTCAGTTTAGAATTAAGGTAAATCCAACATAAGGAAGACTTAGTAATGGCCAATAAAATTTACCTTTAGTACCACTGTATTTTTAGATTTTTGAGTTTTACTTTTAAATCATTCTACATTTTGCATTTGAAAAGAGAATCCTTGGATTAAATATTCTGTGACTTTCTGGGTGGGGCCTCAAATTGAAAAGAGTGACATCCTTATTTAACTATCTTAAGCTTCTTCTATTTGCTGTTAAGAGGTAAATTGAGATGCCACACATTACAGCAAAAGAGCCAGCAGAAAATTAGAATAGGCTTTGAGACTGAACAATTTAAAATTCTTTTTAAGTTAGCATTCTATAGTATTTAAAAGTGACTAGATCTAAGCATAATCCAGTGTAATTTATCCACCATCCATCATTCAAATACAGCCACAAGAGTTAGCATATTATTATCATGCTTTTCCAAAACTAATTGAGGACCTACTAGATGCTAAAGGGGTTCAGAGTATGTCATGCTAAAACATACCACTTTGACATAAGGACTGTTTTCAGATGAAGACAACTGAGAAGCAGCAGACACAAAAAAACCTCCCTGCTCTCCCTTACACTAGGAAGAGTAGGATAATTCTTAATCACCAAAGACAGCTCTAGACTCTTAACGTCAGAGTAGCTACATACAAAACCTTACTAAAACAACCCTTACCTTCCCCCATATTTTTACCTTCTCACAGCTTGCCATCCTAGGGACCTCAACCCCTCTTCCTTTGTCTTATCACTTTTCTTTGTTAAGATGCTATATAAGCAGGGCGCCTGGGTGGCTCAGTTGGTTGAGCATCTGACTTTTCGATTTCGGCTGGGGTCAAGATTTCAGGATTGTGAGATTGAGGCTCCGCACTCAGCATGAAGTCTGCTTAGGATACTCTCCCTCTCCCTATGCCCACCCGACTCCACTCCTGCCCCTGCCCTGCTCACATGTGCAAACACACTCTTCCTCTCCCTCGCTCTCTCTCAAAAAAAAAAAAAAAAAAAAAAAAAAAAAGATGTTATGTAAGCCCCAAGTCCTGACCACACCTTTGAGTTACTCATCACTGAGTTATCCCACATGTATGTACATGCATATGCTAATAAACTGTTTGTTTTTCTCTGGTTAATCTAGCTTTTATCAAATTTGTTTTGCAGGCCCAGACACTGAATCTAAGGCAGCAGAGAAATTTTTTCTTCCTCTATAGTGCCAAAGATGAGTGTTAATCTCCACCTCTCATTAACTTGCAGTTTAATCAGAGACTGATAAATAAGTGGTAATTACGGCAAAGAATGATCTAGTTATAATGATATAAATAGAGTTTGTGAAGACAGAGGAGTGAAAAACTGTTGTGTGTGTGTGACCGCATCGAAAAGGTGACATCTGAACTGGTTCTTCAGTGATAAACAGAACCACGAAGTTCTTATTTCAGTTCTGCCCAGATTAACGAAAGAAGACAAGAGAGATTTGTGGGACCACATTATCTAAGTTTGGAAGCAATTTATCCCATACCAAATATTACTTGTTTAAAACTAGATGCTCCACTCTCTATTCTTAGTAGTACTGTCTCTTCCTCCTCAGTATTTTGCTCTTGCTAAGGAAGGAGCCGCTTACCTCGGGGTGACTTAGACTGGTTTGGCTGGCTTTTTTCTCATTAAAAGGCTTTGATTACAGTACTTTTCTTCAGAAATTCATTTCTGTGATGATACTCAGTAATGTGCTTCGGCCTACTGACAAAGGAGACTAGATTATATTACTGAAGCAAGACAGATTTTTCAGGCTTCTGAGTCTCAGCTCTGTCCCCCTCCTATATTCTACCACAAATTTTCCCTCCACATTTTCTCATTCCCCAAGTTAATAAAACTAAACTTGCAGGTGGACTGCAAGTTGATATGCCAAAAGATGTTTCAGAGCTCCAAAGCACCAAATTTATCAAGGCAAACCAAACGTCTTTAACATATTCCTTAATATTCCAAAGAGGAATAGATGAATGCTTTCTTATTTGGTGACGGGATTATTTGGAAAATCTGAATGAGGCCCTTTGCTCCTCCACCTCATTCCCTCAAAGACTCCTTTCCATACTTTAATACCCCTTCATTGAACTGACTGACTTCTTTTTCATCCACGGTTCAGGTATATTCTAGTCTTATGTCAGGAACTTCATTTTCACCTAGACTAAGCAAGTTAGCAAGTTCAATAAAATTAACCTCATTTCACATTTATGATATTCTAGTCTGTTGTACATATTAAAACACCACACATTTTTATTAATGGAAAACCTGAACCATGCACTGAAAGAAATAAAGATTAGGATCCCTCTGAAATTGGCTCCTGCTCCATTGCTTCTCATTTTGAATTATATTTCAGTAACCAAGAAACAAGTGAACTGAACTTATAATAGTATTTTCCAATAATCAAAATAGTACTTATATAATCTCTGGATTTATTTTTCTGACAGTCTATACAGTAATTTGAACATTAAAATTTATTTTTCAGAAAATATGTAATAATACTAGTCTGAAATTCTTAAGAATTCTGTGTAGAATTTACCTAGCCCACTTTTGGATATGGGCCAATTTTCCTTTTAATTCCAGTTCTACTCCATGTAGCTAAATTGGTGTTTTTTTTTATGTATTCAAATCTAGAATAGAAGCTTTCCCTTTTTGTTTCAGAGTGCTTAGGCAATAATGTATGTAAAGAGCTTTTGATTTATGATTATGGCACAATGTAAAATGTAAGGTATTATTGCACTGTTTAAATTTTTTGGAGTCATTTATCCCTTTCCTAACATAATAGAAATTATGGGTTCTCTTTCCAGAAAAATGTCTATACATATAATATTTTGCATTAAATTTTAGAGCATCTAGTGACCCTCCTGGATAGTTCACACTGCAAGTTACAAAACTCAAGTCTGAAAGGAAGGCTACTTCACCTTTACTAGGCACTATTTATAGCATGCCAACGAAAAATTTAAAGTAGCATTACACATGTCAAAGCTTAGTTCTCAAGCTTTGTAAAAGATCAGAAAATGTCTGTATAGATCACAAACTGTAGGCACTGGATGCTGTAACATCTCCAAACATAAAAAAATTGAAAAATAAAAGTAGCATTATTCATATTATAATGAATTTAGCAGAGCCTGCCTGAATAATGGGGCCATAATGCACCAAGGAGCTGCAAATTGGTTATCTGATGACTGTCTCAATGTGGAGACAGAATTAGACCCAACAAAACAGTTCCTGAAGTATGATTTAGTACGTGACAAGTTGCTCACTGGACAAATATTTATGGAGCTCCTACTTTGTATTAGAAATTGTGCTAGGGGTACCTGGGTGGCTCAGAGGGTTAAGCATCTGACTACAGCTCAGGTCGTGATCCCAGGTCCTAGAATCGAGCCCTGCAACAGGCCCCCTACTCAGCAGGGAATCTGCTTCTCCCTCTCCCTCTCCCTGCTCATGCTAATAAATAAAATCTTAAAAGAAATTGTGCTACAATTTAAATATAATATATATTATATAATATATAAATAAAATATAATTATATTTATTAAATATATATTTAATATTATGAAATATTAAATATGTTTATAAAATATATATTTTACATTTTATATTTATGATTATAATTATATGTAATTATAATACATAATATATATAAAATATATACTATATAATATCATATATTATATATTATATATATAATATAAAAGCTTGTAAAAAGCTTACACTTTGAAGGCATGAAAATTTATATTGGGGGTATAAGAACAAGAAAAGAAGCAATAATGATACTGGAAGATAAGTATTATGATAGCGGTAAGTAAAGGTAACCAATAGACTAAATAAAACAGGCATTTGGAAAGGCAAATAAAGGCTTTCCAGATAAAATAATGAATATATCAGTCCTAAAGGATGAATAGAAATAAACCCATTAGGGTAAATGTCTTCATTGGAAAAGTGTCTGACATAGTGAAGAGAAGGGCCATATGCACCCCAATGTTCATAGCAGCATTGCCCACAATAGCTAAATCGTGGAAGGAGCCGAGATGCCCTTC
>NC_048218.1:173140284-173140520 GCF_002007445.2 Ailuropoda melanoleuca
AGAAATTGTGCTAGGGGTACCTGGGTGGCTCAGAGGGTTAAGCATCTGACTACAGCTCAGGTCGTGATCCCAGGTCCTAGAATCGAGCCCTGCAACAGGCCCCCTACTCAGCAGGGAATCTGCTTCTCCCTCTCCCTCTCCCTGCTCATGCTAATAAATAAAATCTTAAAAGAAATTGTGCTACAATTTAAATATAATATATATTATATAATATATAAATAAAATATAATTATATA
>NC_048218.1:173140622-173171380 GCF_002007445.2 Ailuropoda melanoleuca
AAATAGCTAAATCATGGAAGGAGCCGAGATGCCCTTCAACAGATGACTGGATTAAGAAGATGTGGTCCAGGGGCGCCTGGGTGGCATAGCGGTTGGGCGTCTGCCTTCGGCTCAGGGTGTGATCCCGGCGTTGTGGGATCGAGCCCCACATCGGGCTCTTCTGCTGTGAGCCTGCTTCTTCCTCTCCCACTCCCCTGCCTATGCTCCCTCTCTCGCTGGCTGTCTCTATCTCTGTTGAATAAATAAAAAAAAAAAAAAAGAAGATGTGGTCCATATATACAATAGAATATTACTCAGCCATCAAAAAGAACGATTTCTCAACATTTGCTGCAACATGGACGGGACGGGAGGAGATAATGCTAAGCAAAATAAGTCAAGCAGAGAAAGACAATTATCATATGGTTTCACTCATTTATGGAACATAAGAAGTAGGAAGATTTGTAGGAGAAGAAAGGGNAGGGAAGAAGAAAGGGCGGGTAAACAGAAGGGGGAATGAATCATGAGAGACTATGGACTCTGGGAAACAAACTGAGGGCTTCAGAGGGGAGGGGGGTAGGGGAATGGGATAGGCTGGTGATGGGTATTAAGGAGGGCACGTATTGCATGGTGCACTGGGTGTTATATGCAAGTAATGAACCATGGAACTTTACATCAAAAACTAGGGATGTACTGTATGATGACTAACATAATATAATAAAAAATTTTTTTTAAAAAAAGAAATAAACCCATTAGTCTTAAACATATGCTTAAAGTCAGCATTCTATAAACCTTGCTACAAAAAAATTGCAGTCCTCCTTCATTTCTTGCTCCTGAGTCAACCCTTTCCAATGATATATTTGGGTTCTTTATGTATTTACCTATTTAATCTCAACATGTTTAATTTGCTATTTTTAAAGTTTTTGCATTTAGGCATTATCTTTTGATATTCTACTATGGTTGATGAGAACTTTGCTTTCTTTAATTACGTCATCCCACTCCTTGCTCCTGGCCCCAGCACAGACATATGCACGCACACACACATACCCCATCTTCCTAATATATTGGTGTTTATATTGCATTTACGTTATTTCAACTATGTAAATGCAGCATGTACTAAGATATAATGGCTTGACCTTTCTACATATTTTGTGTTAACATTTGTTCTGATTTGTTTGTATAGTTGTCTTTGTATTTATTAATTCAACCATCAATTCTACCCCAGATATGTGAGATTCCTCTGAAGAGTTAACACGTTAGTTATTCTACCAACTTTCATGTTCTTGAAGAACTCTATCCTCGGGCCTTCTGACCAACTCCAATTTGGACTGGTGGCTCTCTAGGCCTGTGGTCATTTCCTTTTTCCTATTTCTAATCTCTAGATCAACTGAATGATAAATTACCATCTAGGAAATAACTTTAGAAGCCATTTTCTCCATTTTATTTTATGGCCTTATTTCCATAGGATGCATTTCCCAATAGCTGCCTTAAAGGATACAGAGGAGGCAATATTTTGAGACTTTGGATATAGAATTCTATTTTGGAAATCTTTTCTCCTCAGAATTTTCAGATTATTGCTCTCTTGTCTTCTTGCTTCCAGTGTAGCCATTCAGAAATTTGAAGCTGTTCTATTCTTAGCTCTTTGTGGTTTTTTTCTTGCTGAAAGTCTGTAAGATCCTCTTTTTGTGTCTAAAGTTCTGATTTTTAAAAATAATGTGCCTTGGGGCGCCTGGGTGGCACAGCGGTTAAGCGTCTGCCTTCGGCTCAGGGCGTGATCCCGGCGTTATGGGATCGAGCACCGCATCGGGCTCCTCCGCTAATGAGCCTGCTTCTTCCTCTCCCACTCCCCCTACTGTGTTCCCTCTCTCGCTGGCTGTCTCTATCTCTGTCGAATAAATAAATTAAAAATCTTAAAAAAAAAAAAAAAAGAAAAAATAATGTGCCTTGGTGTGTCCCTAATACCACACTTTAAATTACTAGAGCTCTTTTATTTTCATTAATACTCCTTTATTAAAAAACATACTGTTTGTTTTCAACCATGCAACATACTTCTCAGTAAATGTTAAGTATAGTCGGGTTCTTTTCCCTAACATTTCTTCTACCTACATAGTGTTTTCTCTAAATTGCTGCTTTCTACTCATTTTGCTATCTTTAATATTAACTTTCAATTGACTGTTGACTGTCAGTTGGCAGGACACTGATGAAAATCTCTGTATTCTGGAATGAGTTATTTCCATAAGCTCTACTACAAAGCAATACTTCTCACCTTTTGCTGTGTATGAGACTCATCGGAGAAAATTTTTAAAGCACAGATACTCAGATTTTATACCAGACCAATTGAATCAGTTTGGGTAATGAAAAAATTTACAACTTCTCAAGTGATTCTGATGCAGTGGTTTTAAGAATCACTGCTGTACAGTGACTTAGCTGGACTCAGTTGGAACCTCCAATGTAAAATCTTCTTGTTCTTTTCTCACGAGGTGGTCAAATTCCCAAGAGAAAACTAGAGGGTATAAGCTTGGTTGCCATAGTTCTGGAAACCATATATGTGACAGAGGCAGGGTTGGAGCTATTTGGCTTATAAACTTTCACTTAATACCTCTTTTCAGTATAGTATCCCTGCCCATTATCTCTTCTGAAGAACTTCTGTTTCATCCTCTCTAGAGAACGAACTTCCAATCTTTTGACAGTTTAGAAAAGGGACACTGGCCAAGTCCCAACTCCCACTGTGTGGGATGACTGCTGCTTGTTAATAACAATTATTTTTTTTTAACATCTCTTCACACTCTTTCCTCCAATTCCAGGTATCTGTTGACTTCAATTACCGTCTTTCATGATTCTGTGATAGAAACTGAGTTGCTTGTTGGCTTCTTCACTAATATGTCTGATGTCTCATTTTCTAGAGCCTCTCCATGTGGCTTTGGCTTTTCCAGCATGGTCTCAAAACACACATTTTATAGGGCATCGGGCATTCTAAGAGATACTGTTCCGAAGAGGAAGTGAAGGGTGCCAGGTCAATTAAGGTCTAAGTTTGGTTGGCTGTATCACTTTCACTGTATTCTATTGGTCAAAGCACTCACATAGCCCAAAAGATACAGAAATAAATTCCACCTCTTCATAAGGGAGTGACAAGGTCACATTACAGAAGAGAATACAGAATGAGATATATTCTGTAGCCATATTTGGACTTCCTTTTTAATTATATAGGACAGAAAACAGCAAATATTTTGGGGTGGGAATAGCCTTCCACAAGAAAATCATTTCAAATAGCATAGCAGGTAACTGGTAAATTGTACTGTACATTGAAGACATGGAATGTTTCAAAGATTATGTGAAGATTTACGTCTATCCCTCAACATTCTAAAGGTTATCAAGGACCAATTCTGTAAGAAGGTTCTTGACTTTAAGTGACAAGAATCAAGTAGGCAAATTCAAAATATTTGTCCAAACATTTATTGAGTGAATTACATTGTCAAAGAAACCAGTGATTAATGAAAACCCTGCTTTAAAAAGCTTACAATCTAGTCAAAAGAACAGCCACAGATATCATGATATAGAAAAGTGTAAGGCAAACATTGTTACAATGTTATAAAACAGCCCTGTAGGAGCAGAGAGAAAACAATTTTGACTGGAAAAAGGGAAACAAAATTCAACCAAATCTGCAATTTTGACTGGTTGAATTTAGGGAATAAAATAAGCATGAAGAAAGTCACCTATATGGCATGTTTGGAAAATGCTAAGTAGTCCAAGTGTGGCAGGATGAAGAAAATCACAGAGGATCATATATGGTAACAAGCTTGGCTTTATTCTGTAGGTATTCAAGAGTAATTTCAGATTTCTGAGCTGGGAAAGTTAAGTAGCGAGTGGATGATGCAGTTAGGTCTACAGGTGAAGTAAAAAGCTGACAGAAGAATATAGAATGATATGGAAGGGACTGAAAATATTGGCAAGATTAGCTAAGAGACCCTATAATAATCCAAGTAAGAAATAAAGTTGGGCAGAACCCACAAATATATTTAGAAGTTAACAGGCTGAAAACATCCTGAACTGAATACAGGCAAGCCAAGAAAATATCTTAAATATTTATAATTTACTAAGTTTAAAGACATACAACTAGTTTAAATTATTCCTGAGTAAACTACAGCTTTAAACAAAGAGAAATTACAATGTACACAATTAAAAACAGAGTTGAAACATTATTTTATAATGACTTATCGAAGTTATTTTCATCTACACTATTTGTTTTAAAGTAGTACTGTAAAATGCAACATGGGACTACCTAAAAATAACATATAAATTCTACCAATTATCTGCATATAATTTATGCAAAAATTTAAGTTTTTTTTCCTCCCATGGTCGTATAATAAAGATATCTCTATATCAACTCTTTGTATTTAGCGCATATTTATATAATATAAATTAATTTTATTAGCTTGAAAAAAAACTTAAAAAAAAACAACTAAAAAACTAAAAGAAAACTGAAGTTTGGCCAAAAATAATCACCATGAAAATAATTAGTACTATCTGCTGTGCAGTCAACTAATGTTTATTGAGCACCTCCTATTTTCAAGAACCAAAAACACGTTGCCTCACAGAATTCTCAAAACCCTCTGAGATAGGTAATAGTATTTTTTATAAAAAAAGATGAGAAAAGTATGAATTGGACTGATAGGAACTTGCTCAATAATATAACCAGCAACATTAATTATATTAACTGCCAATTTTAGAAGATCATTATTTTTCACATTTCTGTTGTTCCCACTAAATCTTTGCTTTCACATTTTTAAAAATTCATACAGATATAAGCAGTATTTTTATTTATATCACCATCATTCCTTTCCTACTTGTCTAAGAACATTACCACATATCTATAGTTTCTTGCTTATAAATTTTAATAAAATAATGTAAGTGGACATGTATAATATCAAGTACTACTCTATCATTCTGGAATTTAAAAATGACAAAAGCACACATTTTAAAAAGCTACACATTAAACATATGCAAGTTATGATTTCTAAAACATAGTAATAGATACATTTTAAAAATTAACCCCATTAAAATTTTTGGTTTATAAATTATTACCTTAAATACAGAATGTTAAGATTAAGTGACTATGTATTATGATGGTCAGCTACATAGAAGGTACTGAAACACATATTCTTTTAAGTTTAAAGTACCTCTCCTACAAACTGGGCTAATGGAAGGTTATTTTAGTTCAAGTGGAACAAAATCACAAAAAGAGTACTTTATTATTACAAATAACTGTAATCAACAAGTCAAACACCACAGAATTCAATTTTGAGGATAATCCAATAGTAAATAACATCAAATACTAGCCAACATACAGTATTATAAAGTATATATTACCTTATAAAAAAGTCATTCTATTAAAAAAGTATCTTAATAGAAAGGAGAGAAACTATAAACAAACAGACTAGACTTAATAGGTGCCCTTATTTTACAGATTACAGACTGAGGCCAATGGTAAAACCAGGACTGATACCTGAGCCTGATTTCTCTTCTGGGCTCCTTCCACCATATCCATGTTCTCATTTTATGAATCATCTTATTTATTCACTCTACTTTAATTTGGAAGATTACCAAGTAGGGAAACTTTTTCTCTACAGCCCAACAACTCTCTAGTTTTTCTTAAAAATGAACATTACAAGAACAGGAGGCAGTTTTTGATGTTAGAACACTTTCTTAGCTAAAGATGAGAACTTTATACAAGAAAAAGTTCACTTTACATATAATTTGGTTTGGCTGCAAAAAGCTTATATAAAAGTCATAGCATTAAAACCTCTACATCATTGTAACTTCGTACGTTGTGAAATGGTTTTCTATAATCTTGACATTTTCCTCAGATAGCCAGTGTTCCTGTTTTAACTGCCTTATAAGAGCTTCCAAAGACTTCAATCTTCCAAGAGTTTGTTGTTCTTTTAGCTCAAGAAGAGTTATTTTTGAATGTAGTTTAGAAACTTTCTGCCAGAGATGTTCCTTATTTATATCTTGTCTGCAGTAAGAATGTTCAATTTGTAGAACTTCTGTCTCATAGTCTATATCTTTATATAAGGAGTCTTCAGTGTCTAGATCTTCATTTTCCACGGTTTCTTTTTCAGAAGATACAAAAGAATTAATTGGTTTGGAATTTTCTGTGGGTACAAAAATGGCAATAACAGATTCTTTATTTGCATTTAATTCTTCAACTGTCTGAGTGATTGTGCTGAATAAGAACGGACTTTCCTCTGCTGACTTAATTTCCATGGAATTATTTGTAAAGTTTGAGTTAGCAAGATGATTCGTAGTTATTTCAAACACTTCTTGGGTTTCCAAAGATGGCTGAATATCTTCTGAATTTGAAGTTGTCAAAGTAATAGTTGTAGAATTTAGATTCTCAAAAGATGTATGAAAACCACCTATGTCTTGGGTAACTGATGTTTCCAAAGTAGATACTGGTTTTCCAATATCTTGTTTAACCAGATTAAGAGTTAATATGTTATTTTGTATACTTTCTGGTTTTGGAGGTGGTAGCTTCACCAAGGTAGATGAATTAAGTAATTCTGTGTGTTCAGGGAGGATATCTGTATTAACCGTAATATTCTTTAGTTCATTTGATGCAAATGATTCTTGTGACTTGGCTTTTAGGCACACTTCTTTCTCATCATCTAACTTTTTCTTCTGAGATTTTTTTTTGGAGGGGTCTTTTTCCTAGAAAATAACATTTTCAAATCTAAAGATGTCCTCACTAACCTTATTCTCTTATTAGTCGGTGCTGAATATTTAATTATAACTTTGAGCAGTATATTGGTAAGAAAATTTACGCAGTTAAAAAATGTTCTAAGCATGTAACAACTCAAATACACTTTAAAGTGTTTCTTAAAAAATATTAAGCATATTTAATACATGATGGAAATATTTCTGATAACTCAAAGACCGGTAACAAAATCTTAGATCATTAACTTACATTAATAACTTAATGATTTATGTATATGTTATCTTTTGTTCTTCAGTTTAAATTTTTTTAATGGTTTAAATTTGTTTAATTATCAAACTTTTAGTAAAAGCATAAATCAGTCTTCCTTTTTCTTAAATATGTTTTCCCAGCAGTCACCTTTCCCTCTCCCTCCCTTAACCTCATTACCTGCCACCCTGCAACTACCACCCTGCTCAGTATTATCCCTCCTCCCCTATGCTCTGCCTCCAATACCTGATTGTCTTCAGGCAAAGAAAATATTGTTGGAATTGCAGTTTGTTTCAAATATCGAATACCCCATCTGATGTCAAGAGAGTCAGGAGTAAAATGGTCACTACACAGGAACTGGTATTTACTGGGTACCCATGAATCTCGTTTCATATTCTTTAACCATTTTTCAAGTCTTTCTTTGTCATGCAGAGGAAACCTGAAATTAAAAAAGGAAAACTTTGCTATATTTTTTGCAAATTCCGGGACTGCATATATAGGTAACCTATGCATTGAGTGCTGCAAAAAAGCAAAGCAACCATTCACACCATATAAGAGCACCTTCATGGCATTACTACATCATCTCCACAGTAAAGATGACTAAGCTCTAAGATGTGTAGACAAAGCTTTTCAGAAGAATGGCTGGTAAGGGCACTTGGGTGACTCAGTCGACTGAATATCCAACTCTTGATTTAGGCTCAGGTCATGATCTCAGGATCCTGGATCAAGCCCCACGTTAGGCTCTGAGCTGAGTGCGGAGCCTGCTTGAGATTCTCTCTCCCTCTGCCCCTCCCCCTACTCTTGCATTTGCATGCACACGTGCTCGCTCTCTAAATAAATAAAATCTTTAAAAAAAAGAAGAAGAAGAAAGGCTAGTAAAACATAACTTGAGTCCCTTTAAGTAAAATATGTGTGTTCCAACAAAGGATAAGATCTCATATTTTCTGTGGATTACATTTTATTTTTATTTTGTTATGTATTTTGCCTAGAACTACATAAACCACAAAGTCCCGTTCAAATGTATTCTATACTAATACTACAAGTCTTGTCTTGTCTGTAATTCAAGGAAGTATTAAGCTTTAGGCTCTTATTTATATTAACGTTTTAAAAATAAGAAGTTAGTTCAAACAAGTGATTTAATTGACAATGAATACTAAATCTTATAAAACTACTAATATTCCATTCCCTTTACCACAATCAACCTCAATTCTACCCATATGTAATTTAGTCTAATATTTCTAACTGGAAACCTTAAAAATCAAGCTCTGAAAGAAAACTGACACAAGAACTAAACATGTTATAAGAACACTCAAATATTTTATAACATGAAATAGATCAAACAGAAAATACAGAGAAAGGTAAGACAGGTCTTTATAGGCGTTGTTCCTGTGTTGACAATAATCTGTATTTAGCGATGGTGCTAACAGACTGAAATGTGTTTTATAGGCAAAATTGAGCTAATGAAAGAATTGGAGAGAAAACTTTTTCTTACCAGTCTAAATAGATTTCAGTTAAACTGTATTAATTGTATTTCTGTTTCTTTCAATGATTTTATGACAACAGTCTAATACCCTTTTTTCAAAAAATAGTAACATAAGGTTTCTCATCCAAAAAGCAGCAATTGCACATTCCCTCTCAATACCAACCATTTAGTTCATGCTTTTTATAATAGCATCCCTCACCCTCCTTCCCAGCAAATGTTGATAACATCATAAGATGCTAAGGAAAAGGAGTATGGGTACTTTATAGGAAATAATTTTTAACCCAGATACCCTCACGTGGGAAAATCAGATGATCCATCTTTGGAAGTTCTTACCACAGATAGGATGTTCATACATGGTTTGAAAATTCCTTAACCTTGCACACATCAAGAATTCAGGTTATAATTATATAGACGTAGCCAGAAAAGGCATTTAAAGACAAAGAGAATTTTTTCAGAGGACCTGAATTCTGTTAGCCATAGAAAAGTTCACACCTTTTCTGCTACATCCAAAATGAGAATATGCCCTTTACAGTATTTTCACATGTAATCTCATGTATAAGGATGATGTCTGCAAATTATTTCTATAGTTCCTATATACTACGTTACCAAATAATTTTTAAAAACTCACTCTATGAATATATTTGTTGGTAACTGGACGGCAATGCTTTCTCAGCAGGTCAATCTCTGGAATAGGTTTCCTAAACAACTTAGTACCTTTACAATGGTTCATTTTGTTTGGTAATTTTGTTTCACTGTCTTATTAATTCCCCCCAAAGCATACAATAACCACAGTACAAACTTAACACTATATGCATACAAAGGGTGAATTCTCAAATTAATATACAGTACAGCTTGCTACAGTGTTAGCATTTAACAAATTCACTTCTTCAAGTCTAGTGCTACTAGGGGAATAAAATTAATACAATTTCTACTCTGAGGATTATATACGGAAATAAAAAATAAAAAATCCACTTTTGGTAAATTCACATTTTTGAGGAAAAAAATCTATAACTGACTTCCTCTGACATTATTATTTTTCCCGTGGTTTCAGGAAATATTTCCTGGCAGTAGTAATTCGGCACAACACTTAGCCTGTTCTCTGTACGAATGAAGAAAGAAGAGTATACACAGAGCCCTGAGCAGGAGATAGGTTGTAATTCTGGCTCTCTCACAAAACTTTCAAGGTAACCTTTCTGAAAGGCCTTAGTTTCCTCGGGAGAAAAATGGAATTAAGGAACATCTATGTAACCTAACTCAGAGAAGGTGTAAGCTAACTGTTGCGTGCACCTTCCCGCTTGGCAGGTTTGATGTGTACCTTAAGTGGTGGTTAACGTCAACGACATAAGATCAGCTGCGGTGGGGAAACGCTCCGAAAACCACGGAGCACCGCCCAAACTGTACTTTTTTAAGTGGGTTATTTTACACCCCAAAAGGCCCCTATGCCTCGTCACCAGCTCCGTGACGTTGCTCAGTTAGGACATTTTTAGGTAAATTGAATTCGAGCCTTCACGTCCTTCTCCCCGCGCAGTGAAGGACCACACCGGGAGAGCCGAGGACGAATTTCCAGATACCTCAAACCCTAGCCCCAGACGCCACAGGACCGTGGCCCAAAGGTAAGGCTGACACTTCTGCTCCAGGGACGACTTACGGATAAAAACTCAGCTTCCGGTCTTTACTGCTTCGTCCCCGACGGTTCTTACAGCAAATCGCTGCGCAATAGCGAGGCATCGCTTGGGTGCGGCCCCAAAAAGGCCGGCCCGTTAGGGGGGCAGCGTAACCTCCTCGCCAAGGTGCAGCTGCAAATCCAGGCCTCCCGAGCCACTGCGCCTGCGCTGAAGTCGGCCGAGAGGAAAGACGCCGCAGTCGTCGACTCACTTCCGCTTCTGCGGGCTTCAGCACCGCCCTTTCTGGAGGTTGGGGCCGGAAGTGACGCAGAGGCTGAGCGGCAACAACAGTTTTCCACGTGCGCGTAGGGCGCCAGGGTCAGGTGGGGAAGCGGGAGCCAATAAGGAAGCGTTTCGTGTAGGTCTTCTCCTGAGGTGGCGGCAGCTGCGGCCGCCGGCCAGTGGGGAGCTGGCTGAGAGGGGACGCGGCGGCGGCTGGAGGAGCGCTAGGTCTGTGTGCAAGCGGGAGTGGGGCGCGCGGCAGCTACGGGAGGCCTCGGAGACCCGGGCGAGGGGCAGGGCCGAGCAGCTGTGTGGAGCCAGTCGTCGGTCTCCCGGCGCCTCTGCTCTGCAGCGGAGCAGCAGCGGTCAGAGGGTGCGGATGAGGGATGAGGCCGGGGTCGCGGGGAGGGGTGTTTAGAGCGTTCTCTGGGCCTCGGCCGGTCTTTGTGGACTGACCTGGCCTCGGGATCCGCCACGGTCGTCGCAAGGCTCTCAGGCTGCCTGGTGTTGTTGAGGGATTAGGAAAAAGGACATGACCGAACCACAGAATACGGCGTTTTGTGTTTTGGGTTGGCTGCTGGCTTTTTCGGGCGTCGGACAGCTCCTCCCAGGGCTGGCCTCCGGGCCGAGAACAGCCGTGAGGGCGGCGCCAGGCCGGACCGGACGAGTACCGGTCGTCTTGGGGTGAAGGCTAGAAGGTGCAACCCAACCGGCCATCGGCTTTGGGGAGTAAGGCCCAGGCAGCCGTCCCGTGGGTCCTTCTTGGAAAGAAGTCAGTATGATACAAAAGTGGGCCTACAAAAAACGTGTCAGATAATAAACTTGAGCTGTGGAGTAACCTTTATTAAACCAGTAATGTGCCTCCCTATCAGTTTTAGACTCGCCCTTTGACTAGGGAAGTACCTGCAGTGTTTGTGGCGTCCACAGCACTCGCTTGGTTTGCGTTCTTTAAATGAGGAGGTTGTACTTGATCTTTAGTACCCGTGACTATGAGTAACTCTTTGGAAAGGAGGAATCCATCTGCTAATTACGCTCAGGAGAGGCCACAGGAGAGGAAGGCAGGCAATTTCCACAAACCATAGTGTCTTTCGTCAGCCTTGTTATGTCATCATAGGTTATTAAGAACTAGTACAGAGTTCAAACAACAGGATCACATTCGTTTCGCATCCCAAGTCATTAAATCTATACTATCCAGAATTCTAAGCTGAATTCTTAGGTAAAGCTTCTTTAACGTTAGAGAAATATTTTAACGATTACGGAGAAGTTTGAACATAAGTACTTAACTTATCTAAAGTACAGACTATGAAAGTTTATTTTTCTGGTAGCCTTAGCAGAAATCTTAAATTCTATTATGAGTTTTTAACAAAACCCATCTGTTCATTTTTTGGTTAAATATTTGGGATCTTAGAATTAAAAAATCACTACATTCTATTGTATTGTCAATATTAATATGATACTGAGATTCTCTGTTTGCAGTCCTTGCTGACCTTGCTGAAATAAAAGCTGAGGTTGGTGCTTTGGGAGGGAGGATTACCAATTCAGACAATCTGGGCTGTTTACCTTGGTAATGTACTTTTTTTTTCTGTGACATTAGATACTTTTATTTTTAATCCTCTTTGAATTCTTGAAAAGAAAATTGACATCCTTTAAAAAATTATTTGGATTATCCACCCTCTTTACAATTTTTACAAATGATGAGTCTTCAGTATTTACTGGTAAAAAATAGTTATTGAATATTTTTGTGTTTATGACCAGAGTATTAGTGAAAAGGTAAATCGAAGAAAGATTTTTTTTCTCAATTTGGTTGAATTACATTTGCTTTTGACAAGGTTACAACCAACAAAGAGATAATAAAGCCTGTAAAAATGAAATAACATGGGAATAAGTACAAGATATTATATGCTTAACATTTTGATTCTGCATTAAGTATACTTTGTATCCTAAAAGTTCAGTGGGTTTCTTTTAAAAGAAAAAGTCTTAAAATTAGCTGCATGGATAATTTCTTTTTCTTTTTTAGGATATTAGACATGGCTACTCCCCAATCAGTTTTCATCTTTGCAATCTGCATTTTAATGATAACAGAATTAATTTTGGCATCAAAAAGTTACTATGATATATTAGGTGTGCCAAAATCAGCATCAGAGCGCCAAATCAAGAAAGCTTTTCACAAGTTGGCCATGAAGTACCATCCTGACAAGAATAAGAGCCCTGATGCTGAAGCAAAATTCAGAGAGATTGCAGAAGGTAAGTTAAATGGTTATGTCTGAGGTCTCACAGATACTAACTAGTAAAGGAGAATGATAGCTAAGAAGTTTATGTATTTGGAGATACTGTGACGATGGGTGGCAGAATGGAGTCTACATTTAAATAAAGTGAGATTGTTGAGACTATCTTTTTATCACAATTACTTGGATTCTGGGATGGATGAATGAATGGTAGTATAAATTTTTATTGTCAGATCTTAAAATGTTGAAAATGTATCACTTCATTCTTCTGTTTATGAAATTGCTTATTGTTTCCATGTTAAAAGGAATTTTAGGTACTCAAAACTTCTATGCTAACATGGAACGGTTTTTACTAAGTATGGAGATTAAATATAAAAATACTAAGTATAAAACATTTAAATAGACTTTGAAATGTTTTCGGTTTTTTCTTCACTTCATCTATATTTAAAAGCCACATTTGTCTTTTGAAGGAAAAGTATGAAAGAATTTTTATTTAAGACTAGTTCTAAAACAAATTGCACCTCCTGATCATTCAGTAATTAATGGTGGGTGGAGGTAATTGAGTAGAGAGTTGGAGTTAAACACTTCAAATAGTAAGGAAGTAAAAAATCTGAATTCTTCTTAATTGGTTATATTGGGCCGTTAAATTATTGAATACAAGTCATGGTTTTATCCAAATAATATGAAAAATAACTCTAATTTTTGCCCACATGCTTATTCGTAAGTAATGGTAACACTCATTTAATAACAAATATTTATTGGATATTTACTAGGGGCAGACATTATTCTAACAGCTGATAATACTACACAGTAAATAGGACAAAGGCCCTACCTTTTGTAACTTTCATTTTAACTTTTTTCCTATGTTTGTAATGTTTTGGCTTTATTGGTGGTGTGAAATCCTTCCCTAAAATAGAGAGTTGAATTCACTTATTTGAAGAGTTTTGGGTATATGTAATTTTCATTACTTTCAGTTACTAAAGTATTTTTATTTCCCTCAGCATATGAAACACTCTCAGATGCTAATAGGCGAAAAGAGTATGATACACTTGGACACAGTGCTTTTACTAACGGTAAAGGACAAAGAGGTAGCGGAAGTCCTTTTGAGCAATCATTTAACTTCAATTTTGATGACTTATTTAAAGACTTTGGGTTTTTTGGTCAAAACCAAAACACTCGGTCCAAGAAGCATTTTGAGAATCACTTCCAGACACGCCAGGATGGTTCCAGTAGACAAAGACATCATTTCCAGGAGTTTTCTTTTGGAGGTGGACTTTTTGATGACATGTTTGAAGATATGGAGAAAATGTTTTCTTTTAGTGGTTTTGACACCACCAATCGGCATACAGTACAGACTGAAAATAGATTCCACGGATCTAGCAAGCACTGCAGGACTGTCACTCAACGAAGAGGAAATATGGTTACCACATACACTGACTGTTCAGGACAGTAGTTCACTACTTTTCTGTTCTCACTAAACCCAACTAGTTGACTTTTCTTCAGTATCTTTGATGCAAAACAATTTTCTGTGAACTATTTTGACAAGTGCATGACTTCACTTAACTTGATATAGATATTAAATGTATTTAAATGGTTTTTGACAAATTCAGCAACACTCAGTAGAGAAATAGCTAATTATTAATTTCCCCGATTAGGAAAGATTCTTTAAGAAAAAGATATAATTCTGCCTGGTCTTTTTTCTCTAACTGCCCTTGGGCTTACTTGCGTGGCCAGTTTTATTACCAAGAAAAGATTGAGTTCACCTGATACATATATAAAGGTTAAACTTTGAAACTTATTGTAGATTTAAATTGTGTGAAGTTGAATGGTTTTTGCAGTGAAACCTTTGCTAATTTAAAATTGCATGCTCTGCAGCATCTCTGACTTGGGTTGCTAAATGTATATGAAACTGTAATTGAGTCATTCAGCAAAGGATACCATTATCTTTCCACCGAAAGCTTCAGAAAGGCATGATTTAATATTTACCACAGAACCATACCTTTCTGCAGTAAAATTGGAGTAAAGGAAATGATTGTAATGCTCTTAGCCATTTAGGCTGAAAGAAAGTTAAAAACTTTTGAAATATTACCAAGAGATTGTTACATGTTTGGTCCCTGGCTAATGATTTTGTAGCATTGAAATCATAGCTAATTTATACATCTTTTCACATTTCTTTCTTAGTTGTCGGCACTCTAGGTCTCATTTGGATTCATGTATTTTTTTGTGTGTGTGGTTCCTCTTCTTTGCACTCATCTTTATCTAGAGATTGACTAATACCTCATTCTGTTTGTAAAAACAGCCAGTAATTTCTGTGCAACCTTATTATGTGCAATATTTTTAAATCCTAAGAAATGTGTGCTTTTGTTTTCACATAGACTTATTTCTTTAGTTTGGCACTTTTTGCATTATACTCCATATGAGTATTAATCCTATGGATACATATTAAAACTAGTAAATGTCTCATACAGCATTGTATGTGAGTGAAAGAAATATAATATTTACAATATGATGTTCTTGGTTCTCATTTTATTGTTAAAAGTTTATTCTGTAATTCTAGAGCTATGGAGGGTATATAAACAAGGCAGCTGCTTATGCTGACCATAGACCATATTCCAGAAATTACTTTCGGCTAACCTGAAAACCCTGATATGGCCTTGTTTGGTTGCCATTTGGTAATTTGTCTTACTTTCTTATCATCCTCCTTCCTTCACAAATTTTGGTAGCTTAAAGATTTTGTTAATTATAATTTTGGTTTTTTTGCTTGTTAGGAGCAAGTATTCTTTCCTCTTTAGGCCTCATTGGGAAAAAGGAGAGACATTGCATAAAGCTATATTTGTTAATTACGATCTTTAATTTGAAAACTGTGAAGAAAATGAAATTCTATTAAATTTGTGTATCTTAATTATTTTCTGAAAGGTATACCTACTGCTTTTGTTTGATAATAAGAAAATAGCCATACCCTAAATTTTGTTCTAAGGATCATCTGTAGCCTATCAAACAGAACAAATGAGGCAAGGAAAAAAAAAAAGCCATTTTCAAATCAGAGTTAACTTTATATTATTAGCATCTGTCCCCTTTTTCTTCAGGGCCTGATTATCCCTTGTTTTTCCCATTCTGAACATTTATTTGAATCCCCTCTTTTTCTTTCTTTCTTTCTTTTTTTTTTTTTTTTTTTAAATCTCCCTTTTGACTTTTTGGCGTAATTTTTGCAAGGAAAAAATGGACCCTGAATCTTATACACTTAAGGTGCAAACTAAGTATCAAAAAGATACTTAGGTAATTGTGTGTGTGTGTGTGTGTGTGTGTGTGTGTGTGGTTTGATAGATAAGCAACTGGAAGTTAGACCAGTAATCAATATAGAAGTTTCCTCAGTAGCTCTTTCTTTTTAGTCTGTACAGGTGTACAGATAGAAAATGGAAAACTTCTTAAAAAATCACCAATACAATAGCTCTATACTCCCTATGCAAATCAACATGTGAAATCTGTCAGTCTTTTTTGTCCTTCTAGGCAAAGTAGTAATATATATAACATGAATTTTAGTCTTTTTGGGACATCACTAGATTAGAGCTTGATGTAGATTTTAGGTTTAAAAAGCAAGGTTTTATTGGTCAAGGGTAAGCAAGAACTGCCTAGAAAACTAATTCTACAATAATGTTGGATAAACCAAATATTACTGTCCTTTATTTGACAATGGCTCTGTACCTGTGAAAATTTCAAAAGATCTTGTCTTGAACAAATTTCTGTAATTCAAGTTTTCTGGTTTGAATATGTCTTGAATTGGATGCCATAGATATAGTAGACGTGAGTTTTTTTGGTGCTCCAGAATTGGCATAATTAACTCCTGATCTTATGGTTGATTTTAGGCAATTTTTGTGCTGTGAATTTCAGTTTCAAGCTGAGTTCTATGAAAATTGAGGTTGGTCCAAAGACAACTAGAAATTTGTACATTCCTACAGTAGTTATTTTAATTTTCTGAAATGGAAGTTTGTTTAGCAATTAAAAGGACACACTGGAGGAAGAAGAGACCACTGTCAAACAGAATAAAGAAGATATTGGTACCACCAGTACGTTTCTAAAAGTTTTTATATTCATGTCAATGCTGGTACCTTCCGTTCCAGATGACAGGTTGAATATAATCATCCAGCCATGATTGTTTCCCCTCTCTCTTGGTCCCAATGACTAAGTATAAGAATGAACTCATAAAAGTGCTTGGAAAACAAGAGTTTTGAGACGTTACAGGCAGGGAGGTATAAAGCAGAAGTAACTGGATGGAGAGAAAAATCAAAGAACCACAGCCAAGGTATCCTGGAGAAGTTTTAAGGCTCAGATTTGGGTGGGTGGGGATGGGAGGAAACAAAGAGAAGGAATGGACCAATATTCAGTCATGCTAATTCGTTGAAGAATTGTCTGGGAACCCCCACCTTTTCTTCTTTCTTTCAGCTAAACTGTTACTGAGATGGTTTTTAGGCTTTACCCTAAAGCCTAAAAGAATAACTCTTCAAAGATACAGATGATCCTATTTCT
Organism: Ailuropoda melanoleuca; assembly: GCF_002007445.2. Taxonomy (NCBI): domain Eukaryota; kingdom Metazoa; phylum Chordata; class Mammalia; order Carnivora; family Ursidae; genus Ailuropoda; species Ailuropoda melanoleuca. Next base: position 173,157,678 of record NC_048218.1, read on the forward strand.
AGGGAGGCTCCTCCTGAGGGTATTAAGGTGCCATAGAAAGTAGAGTAGAGGTAAAGTGAATTTTCACTTGGGGATGGGGAGGGTGAGTAATGGCAGCATTCCACTGCCAGAGTAAAGCCTCCTTACTTGGGCAAATGTAGGGAACGATAATTTGCATGCTGCCCACATACTCACTTGTAGGTGCCTGCTGGTTGAAATGTCCTGCCAACTTAACACAGAACCATAGCTTCTGTTCAAAATGGATGTCTGATGCAGGCATAGATAATAATTGCTGAGGAAACTTGCTTTTCACACCTATCTGCATTTTGATGTAGTCCTTCATAAAAGATGTACAAGGAATATCAGACATTTAAAGAAAATCAATAGCAGGGAAGACAAACCCCAACATCCAACCCTGATGAAGAAATATAATTCAGGAGATAATTGCAATACTAGGAGATTATTTAAAATTGTAGTATTACAGACTTTTGATAAAATATTGTGCCAATGAATCAGGCATAGGTCGTTGTCGTACCTAACCTGCTTCAAGATTTCTATCTGATGATGGTGTCAGAAAGGATAGATGAAGCAATTTACATGTACATCAACTACAACCAAAGTCACTGGAAGATAACAGTAGATACGTGTTACATATGTTCCCTACCCTTGCAGGCATTTGACCCTTTTACAAAATTCATATTCTTCCTCTTACCTCAAATTTGCTACTCAAATTCCTTCCAAACTTTTCTTCAGATGTTATTCTATGGTGAAACTAGTGAAGAAAACCAGAATTCGCCACCTCAAAATACGCCTTTTAGGCATAAGAATTATTTTAGGCTGATTACTTTAAAAAAAAAAAAGTAGACACCATAGAAGCTCTGAAAACCAAGAATATGTTGCCCTTTGTAAAAGACATTTACATTTGTAAGGAATATCTCCATTTGTTAGGGTGTCTCCCTCTGCACTAGGAAGAGGAGGATGACTAATCTCTAGAAACTAACTGACCAATGGAGAAGGCGTGGATTTAAACCCTGTTTAACAACCTCACTCTGGTTTACTGTGCTTTACCTGAAAACCTTCCATAACTGGCTCCCTCAACCCCAACATCTTTTGTCTTTTTCTGGAGACGGTATTTAAGGTGATAGCTTGGGCCGTTTTGGAGAGTTACTCAGTGTTCCTGGGTATCTCCCACAGATAACAGGAGGTATACATGTTATTGAGCATCTGTTTGTTTTTCTTCTGTTGTTCTGTCTTTTTTTACCGAGGGAGGGGGGTGAGGAAAGAGGTGCCTCAGTCAAGAACCTGGAAAGGAAGAGGGAAAATTATTTTTACTTCTTTATAGTAGATAATTTGTTGTGCAGGCCTATTTATTTTTATTCATTGTAATAATGTCGTAGAGTGCCAGTGCTTACATTCCAGTGCAAGAGGACAGGCAATAGCCATAGTAAATAAGTAAATTACTATGTTAGATGATAAACTTTACAGAAAAAATGTAGCATCGGGGAGGGATATGGGATATTGGGAGGGTGGGGAGGCCACGCGTGTGTTGCAGTTATCAACAGGATGGTCAGTATAGGCCTCACTCAGAACGTGAGTTTGCGTAGGTTTTGTGGTGTTTGCATGGAAAATAGAAGCATGTATGACAAGTTCTAGGAACAGCAAAAAAGCCAGTGTAGCTAGAGGCCTGTGAACAAGGAAGAGTAGTTGGAGATGAGTCCATAAAGGTAGTAAGGGTAGAGAGCAGGACAGATTATGTAGGGCTTTTTGGCTTCTGTAAAGAATTTGGCCTTGCAATGTGTTGTGATAGCTGAATTATGCAAATAATGACTTCACCTTCCGTACATTAAAAAAAAATCATTCTAGCAGCTGTGTTGATAATGGACTATAGAGAAGACAACAATGGAATAGGGACACCAGTCGAGGTATGTCAGTATTCCAGAATGAGGAATTGGTGCAGCTCACACAAGGCACCAGGATGATAGCAGTAGAGGTGGTGGAAAGTGTTTGGACTCCACACATAATCTTCAAGTAGAGCCAGCAAGATTTGCCTATGGTTTGGATATAGGCATGAAAGAGGAGAAAAGGATGATTCCAAGCTTTGTGTTTATAGAGAACCAGAAAGATAGTTGCCATTAACTAAGATGGGGAAGGCTACAGGATAAAGACATTTAAGAAGGAACATCAGAAGTTCCAACTTGGGCATACAAACTTTGAGACAATGTCGAGAGGGTGGAGATATGTCTGGAATTTGGGGAGAGAGCTGAGCTGGAAATGTGTATTTTGGAATTGTCAACATACAGATGATATTTTAACCCTTGAGACTAAATGAAGGCACCAAGGGAGTATATATAAAAATCTAAGAACTGAGCCCTCAGGTGCTCTAAAAGTACAAGGAGAAAATGAAAAACCTACAAAGGTATATGAGAAGAAATAGCTAATGCGTTAAGAGTTTTGTGTCTTGGAAGAAAGTGAAAAAAAGTTTATCAAGAGGTAGAAAGTGATCAGCTTTGTGAAATGCTGCCACTAGGTCCAGTAAGATAATCCCTAAGAACTGACCATTGTGGGTTTCCTTAGCAATATAAACGTCAGAAATGACTTTGATAGGACCAGTTTCTATCGATAGGGCTTCCTCCACCTGTTTGAAGCAGGTTTAAGAGAATGGCAGCCCAACTAAGTGCTTTTAAAGAAATTATTTGGAAAATAATTAATAGTGGATATATTTCTGGACAGAATTTTTAACATGGAGGTTTTAGCAGAGTTTCAATTATTACTCCTGTGTAGCAAATAGTGTGTTCTTCAGAGTGGTGTTCTATAGGATGTTAACAAATATGTTACAAAAAAAATCATGTTTAGATAATTTTATGAAATGTGGATTAAGATTGAAACCTTGTCAGATATGTTTTCTTAATAGGTGGGTACAATATTGTGAATTATACAAAATACATATTTGGTCATTTAGATGATCATAATATATTTCTCATATATATTTGGTTTTTGTCCCCAGTTCATAGCTCAGAGTTCACAAGCCTCTGGGAATTTCCTGTGAGAAGAGTGATAACTGTGTCTTTTGTTTTGTTAATGAGGTGACTTTGGGACCACACCCAGTGAGGGGGCTGGCTGCCAGGAGAACCAACCAAGTGTTAGAGGGTTGGAATTTTCAATCCCATCCCCAGTCCTCCAGGTAGGGCACAGGGGCAGGAGGTTGAATCAATAGCCAATGACAATGATTTAATCAATTGTGCCTAAGTGATAAAGCCTCCATAAAAACCCAAAAGGAAAATGCTCAGAAACCTTCCTTCCCAGTTGGTGAACGTGTGGAGGTTTGGGGAGAGTGGTGTGCCTAGAGAGGGGGTGGAACCTCCGTGCTCTGTCCCCATACTTTGTCCTGTACATCTCCTCCATCTGTCTGTTTCTGAGTTATATCCTTTATAAAACTTGTAATCTGGTAAGTAAAATGTTTTTCTGAGTTCTGTGAGCTGCTCTAGCAAATAAATCAAACCCGAGGAGGAAATGATGCGAACCTGCAATCGTAGCCAGTTGGTCAGAAACACAGGTAATGTGCTGGGCTTGCATTTGGCATCTGAAGTGGGGCAGTCTAGTAGGACTAGCTGAGCCCTTAACCTGTGGGATCTTATGATGTCTCCAGGTAGCTAGTGTCAGAAGTAAGTTGAATTATAGGATGCCCAGCTGGTCTCCAGAGCATTGCTTTGTGGTGTGGGGAGAAAACATGCCTCCATGTATTGGAAATTTGAGTTCCAGAACATACCGTTACTGGCTTCTCAGAGCTTTCAATATGCTAGTCGATATTATGAATTTCTAGCAGATACACCAGTTATTGTTTGCCATATTTACTGGACCATGGAACCATTTAATTATATCCAAGTGCGCCACCAACAAATTTTGGTAAATACTGACCTAAATAATACTGAGTAAAAAATCATAATGAATCTTTTGAACATGTGCATGAACACATATTAAATAATAGTTAAGAGCAAAAATGATGTGCTTATGTTTCCATTCTGTTTGAATTAACTATCTGTTTGAATTAACTATGACCTGAAAAAGATCCTATCAGACCCATTATGAGTTTATTTAGTCTTGCCTACATTTCATCACCATGTTTTTCTTTTGATCACTGCTATAGTTATTTAAATAACATTGTTTTTTCAGGACTATACACCTATAAAGTCATCACCAAGCAAAATGGGACAGTACAATTTAATTAAATGAAAAACTTTATTATTCTCCCAAGAAAATAAAAACTAGTCATTGCTACTAAATTGTATTTTTAAAAAAGATAGTATTTGAGAACAAAAATTAAAATGTGACTATTAGGATAAAGAACAAATGCTTCTTGGTGTCATCCTTTACTAATTGGACCAGTATTAGCAGCTAGTGGTATCAAACAGGTTCTGACACTTGAGTAATGAATTGTGGTTATTTCTAGTCAGTGAGGAATAGAATAATCACACCCGCTCCTATATGTATACATACATTTTCTTGGTGAAATATCCTTTGACTGTGTCTGCAAAATAATGGGGTAAATGGAAACAGATTGAAATGCTAATATAGTGAATAATTTATCACAGTCTTTTGAGAATTAATTCCTTTTTCTCTTTGTATGTGCATAAGTAAAAATTACCTTATTCCTAGTACCAACTTTCGTAATAAAGTTTCTGGCAAGTGCTGGCAAGATGGTCTCATCTTGTGAGAGAATATAAGGATTATTGTCTCTCCCAACCCCAACCACACCAAAAAAAAAATCACTACAAAATGGTGAGAGAGAGAGGGGAGAGAGGATGGAAGATACCAAGCCTAGAAAAGCAACGTATAGAGTTTTGTTGGGAAGAGCTGCCAAGAAATTGGTTGGCTAAGTGGGGTTAAAAGAAGTTTCCCTGCAGAGTAGCAAGAATTAATTTAACATCTGAAAAATAATACCAGGTGCTGAAGCAGAATGGAGCAATGTCTTCAAAGATCTTAGGAAAAAATGCTTTGAACTTAGAACTTTGTAACCAGATAAATTATTAACAGAAGGTAAGACAAAAATGAAGCCATTTTAAAAATGCAAGAATTCAAAGATTATTACCCACGTATTCCTTATGGAAGAAATACTGAATTTTACTTTAAATTACAATGTGCAAGAAAGGGTACGAGGAAAAGAGGGTAGCAGCTGAGTATTTTTCTTCATGAAGGAATAAAGAAAGCTAGAAAGAAATCAAGAACATACATTAGAATTTGACACTTGGGAATTTCTCATTTGAAAAATAAGAATTTTGTTTCTTTCATGGATCTAATTAATTTACAACTAAGTTGTTTACATAATTATAAGTATTTTTCAATCTACAAATAGTACACAAAAGATTTAATTATTTTTATAGGAATTATGTAAAATGTACCTCACATATTGGGAAATGGAAGGAAAAAGGAGAGAAGGCAAGGTGGAAGAAAAGATTAGTGTATTAGTTCTACCATCTTTCATGGTAGGTAATCAGTTGATTCTGTTGAAAGTTGATGAATCAAAGACCAGTAATTTAAGCATATATCACTTGCAGTTTTAAGGACCAACATGAGAAGAGCTGCTAACATCATCATTTCTGAGGTGTAGCACTGAGAGGCCAGGGAAAACTTACTTGTATTTTACATGAACCGGTGATGTTTGAATTTCTGTTTGTGAATGCATTTTTTTCTACGTTAGTATATACTTAGAGAAAAACAAATAAAAAACCAAAAATCTGGTCTATCTGTTAGGATGCCTACAGCTAATAGAATACCCCTAAATTTACACAAGCAATAAACTGCTTCTTCTCTTGTCTAACAAAGAGCCCGGAGGTCAGGCAGCGCTTGCCAGGAATCTGGCTTAGCTTCTTTGTAGCTGTCCTCTGATCTCCTTGTTGGCTTTTTTCTCATGGCTGTTATGAGCAATGAAACCTTCTTTGGAAGGCTTTCAAAGAACTTTCCCTCCCATCTTATTGGCCAGAAATGTTTCATGTGGCTACATGTCCACAGCTAGACCAATCACTAACAAGGGGAATATGACCACCATGATTGGTTTTGGCCAGTCAAGACCATGCGCTGGGGCTCTTCTCCCCTACAACTCATGGTCTCCTGGAAAAGTACTGACACCTGGAGAAAAATCTGGTGCTCTATTAGGAATTGGAAGGATAGAGGGGAAGGATGTGTATACCACGAATAGTTGAATACTGAAAGAAAAAAAAAATGACTTCAGTGGTCTTGAACGTTTTTACTTCTTTTATGATTTATTCTTTACTTTAGATAGAATCTTTAACAGAGGATTGGGCTTTTCTGTCTGTATCCCCAAATAGTGGCTGAGGTTTTGTTTGAGTTAGGAACCAACCGCACTTTAAATACTATAGAATCTTGGCTTCATAGTTTTAACATTTATGCTTTCAACTATTTGGAACAGGCCCCAGAGTTCCATAAAAAAGTAATTTGTGATTTTTCTAAAGTACAAAATTGAATTCTGTGCCTTACTAGTCTACTATTTGTTTAGGTAGAAAGCAGGCCTAGCCACCTATTCAACATCTATGTATCAAAATATCCTTGGATAGTTTCTATTTGTTAATTATGTAGGCATTTTAAGAGTGAAATTATTTGCTACATGGTGTTCACTAAATTAGAGATCCAAGTCCCTTTCATCAAAGTTAAGGCTATTATATTCCATTTTTGTCTTCCTTTTTTTTTTTTATGGCCCATTTACCTGATCAAATCTTCTGCCACCCACCTCTCTGTTCTGCCCCATTGTGCCTCAGTGAAACCTCATTTTTCCTCATTTATTAGAATACTGGCTTTGAATTTTTATCTACTGGCCTGTAAGGAGTCAAATCGACACCTGGATTATTTCTCTTAATCGTGGCCCTACCAACTCATTGCTTTCATCTCTTCCCCGACCAACCTATGCGGCTGAGGCCCCAAGGATGCCTCATGGTAGAATCTTTTCTGGGGTGTGACACATTATGTAATTATCACTCACTAAATTAGCAGTTTAAATCAGTATTGCAAGAACTTTCAACTACTCAATATTTTAAACTTAATTTTATTATTTAAATATGTTGCATAATAATAATCACTTGAAGCACTACATGATTCATTACAGATATTAGGGAAAAGTCATTAAAATCAAACTGCTGATAGTTAACAATTGACTTTTAGTTACAACTAAATGTATTAATATATAGGTAATTAAAAGTACTGCATTTTCTTGTTTTACCTTAGCATGTTCTGTATTGCATATCTCATAATTAAAAATAGAATGAGCTGGTGTTTGCTAATGCACATTATTTGGTTATTTGTATTCATTCTTGTCATTTAGATAATACTGATTCTCATTTTCTGACACATAGATCAGGAATAGAGGCCTGGATAGATCTGGGATAGAAGACAGGGAGAAAAACATTTTTCTTTGCTTTTCAGGGAAGGTTATGATCCATTCACCTCTGTTTCTTTTCCTGTGTAGGTAGAGGCATATGTTAGTTGTCATGGGTTAATCTGTGCTGCAATAATGTGTTAGTTACATTCATTTTCTTAAATACTAGAAAAATAAAATATGTCTAGTGAATTTATTAGGAATACTATATATCCATAAAAGGAATACTACTAAACTAGTTTTTTTGCAAAGTGCATTGTATGTGTGTTTAATGAAAGTAAGAATTCTATAGTCAAGTATGGAAAACACTGGATTATGAAGGTTTCCTTATTATCTTAAGACTTCTCAAAGTCATTAATATGCTATTTTATGTTGGATATCTCCAAGAAGCAGATGCAGTTTGAGGCATTTCTAAAATCTATGACAAGAAACCCTTTTTCAAGCAGCAGCTTTCTGGACCAGTTAAGTAAAAGAATTCTGTGTGATACTCTTTGGAAACTGTGGAGTAGACATATCTTTAAGTCTAATTAAAGAACAAACATTTATAGAAAAGGTAAACTTCTAAAAACTTTCGGGCGCCTGGGTGGTTCAGTCAGCTAAGCATCTGCCTTCAGCTCAGGTCATGATCCCAGGGTCGGGCGATCGAGTCCCGTGACGGTCTCCCTGCTCAGCGGGAGGCCTGCTTCTTCCTCTCCCACTCCCCTTGCTTGTGTTCCCTCCCTTCCTGTTTCTCTGTCAAATAAGTGAATAAAATCTTTAAAAAATATAAAAATAAAAAATAAACCTTTAAAAGCTTTCCATGAAGAAGCGTTAGAACTAATGTCCCCAGAGAGCCACTTTGGGTAGTAGAGGGAATTTATTAGAAGAGTGATTTGAGCAGAGTTATATTAAAAGTGCAACGTACATGTGTATGGTGTTACCTTGCTTGTCTTTGTTACAAATATTAGGAAGCTCCAGATTAAAGTTGGATGTTGGTCATAAAGATAGAATACCTGTATTATGGCAATGCATCTCAAAAGGAGTAAGAGCCCAAAAGTCCTCTTTTTCTTATTCCCAGAGTGCTCTTTGACTTCTCTGTGTTTGTTTGCCACCTGGAAAGTGACATAAAAATTATGAATATAGAAAGCCAGTGTTGGGGAAATTAGAAACTTCACCTGGATGGGAAAAAAATGCGAAGGCAAATGCATCTGTATTCATTCATAGCTGGCGATCTTTCTTCATTGAGAAAACTAAAGCAATCTGAAAAGAACTTCCCAAGTTTCCCACCGTCCTTCTAAAGCATAAGATCTACTTACTGTGCTTTTGCATGAGCCCATTACCATCAAGAAACCCTTCATGTTCCTGCTGAAAACCAACCCTTCCACTGTGCCCAGGATCATGTCACTCAGGGCATTCAATACATTGCTCCAGAAATTCTTCCCTTCTAATCAAGATTTGCTTTCCATTCAGTTATTCCCATGAGCAAACTTACTGTTATTTCTCCCACATTAAAAACAAATTCTTCTCTTGACTCCACTTTGCTGTCTCATATGTCTACTTCTTTGGAGAAGTTTTGCTACTCCTCTCCACCCACACTTTCTTGTCAGTGTTCTCTTGTCGATGAGCTCCACTTTGCAAAATTGATGTCAAATATCAAATAAATTGATCATTTCTCAGGCCTCATCTTACACACAGTTCAACGCTCTCCTCGTGAATATTCTTTCCTTGCTTAGCTCTCAGAACACAAACTCTGTCTTTCTTGTCCCTCATTGGTTGCTCCTTTGCAGTCTCTTTTTTTGATTCTTCTTGTCCTTTGCATCTTCTTAGTCCTGGTTCTTCCCTCCTTTCCACTCCTTTCTTTTTCTTTTCCTCTTCTTCCTTTTCCTTTCTGTTTCCTTTCTTCTATTCTCTTCTGATTATACTTCTTACTTATGTGTTCTCTTTTATTGGTTTTAAAACTGTCAATATACCTGCCATTTCCAAATTTCTACCTCCAACCCAGATCTCTTCTAAACTTCATGTTCATATATTCAACTGTCTAAAGTACAGCTCCTGTCAACATGTCCAAAATACAATTTGTGATATTCCACGTGAAATCTGTTCCATCTCAGCTGATTGCAAATCCATCCTTCCAGTTTAGGTTGAAACCTTGGAGTGACTTAATTCCTTTCATGCTTTTGCACTTGCACCCCATAGGCAGTCCTACTGGCTATACCTTCTAACTATTTCCAGAATCTCACAACTTCCTATCGCCCCCAATGCAGATATCATTATCATCTCATATGGATTTTTGGGTAAAGGTAAATTTCCATCCTTTACCCCTTATAGTCTGTTATCAAACCAGTAATTAGTATTCTTCTCTTAAGGTGAATCAGAGCTTATTATTTACTCCCTTCTCATTCACAATAAAAGCTAAATCCTTTATAATAGTCTACAAAGTCCTATATAATCATCCCACCCCTCCCCCTTAACTCACTAATTTTATCCCCTTATTCACTCTGTGCCTGCCAGATTGGACTCCTTACTCCTCCAGGAACATGCCAGGCATGCTTCTTCTTTAGGGCTTTTGCACTAATCGTTTCTTTTAGTTTGGGCCACTTTTCTACCCTAGGGCCAACCCTTTCACCTTCTTCCAGCCTTAGCTCAAATGTTATTTTTTCAATGGACTTCCTGGGCCATCCTATTTAATACCACGCCATGTCCATCCTCCTCTACACTTCTTATCTCCTTCGTCTCCATTTTTTTTTCATAGCACTTATTTGATTACTTAGTATGTTATCATCTGTTTCCTCTTGATAGAAGTTCCATTAGGATAGGAATCTCTGTTTTGTTCACTGGTATGTGTTAAGTGCCTAGATCTATGACTACTATAGAGTGAATATTCGATAAATGGTGAATGAATGAATGAATGAATTTGACATCTTACACAGTGCACATATCAGCAATTTGATTGTCTGAAACATTACAGAATCCTTCATCTCATAAAAGATTAACCTGAATAGAGCTATTTGACTATACTAAATAAGAGTGACATCTGTTGATGAAGATATTGAGAATCTGACAATCATCTGGCAATTTTTTTTATCCCAAGTAACATCTCTTTTGTTATTAATTTTTTCTCATTATTTTTTGTCAGACATTTTAGTGTTAGGAAATAATTTTCTGTTCATATACCATGTCCAAACTGTCAGAGATACTGTCTCATGAGAAATTTTTCTTGAAAGGAGATAAAAATCAGTTTATATATGGATACTGATGGATCTTAGATACTCGGAAAACTAGGATACTGCCCCTCAGTTATAAGATCAAAGGGGAACTTTAGAAAAACTTTCATTGAGTTGAGAAGTTAAAGTCACGTGTTAACTCTTTTTAGATAGACATTCTTTCCTGAACGGGGCTGTGGGAACTTATCTTTTAAAAACTGTTAAAAGAATCTTTCTTCTCCCAACCCCTTTGAGCTGTGTGTCTTGGCATAGGAACCTAAACATATAATTTATATTTCATTTTAAAGCCAAAATAAATGGTGTACTGATAATTTCCCCAATTTGGTAATTATAAGCAAAAGAATTTTATCTTTCCCAACACTTCTTGAATATTCTCAAATTGATCATAAAGTAGGCCAAAAGAAATCTCAGTGACTTCATGTTTAGATTATAAAGTTTCTTTTCTCCTGGGACTGCTAACAGAAAGACTGACATGAACCTGATTCTGCCAAGAGCTACTTCATGGGAGCTGAAAAAGAGCTTCCACAGAGGATTTCAGGGTCTTTTAGCTCTGGATCCAGCTATGCCTGAAGCCAGCACTCCCCTTGAAGTCTTTAGTTATGGAAGACCAAAGATGACTTCTTTTTGCTGAAGACAGTCTGAGTTGAATTCTAGCACTCAACACTCAAATAAACCCTTCATCAAGTGTCAGGAGCAGCAAGGAATCACACTGAGTTGCCCCACAGAAGGAAGGCGGGAGACAGGAACCCAAGGGAAGGTAATGCTCAAGTAAGAAGATGAATATGTGCTGGCCTGGTGGAGCGAGTGATCCCCTGAGAATGGGAGGAAGTAGGAGTGGCAAATTAAATGACAGATCTTCCCCTCCCACTCAGCTGCCCTGAAGACTCCATGGAGACAGTACCTGCAGGTGTATGAGTGCCTCAGCCTTAATAGCAGTAGTGTGAGCCCCTGTGATCAGTGTAGACCGCAGGGCTGCCCAAATATTGTGCTGGGGCATGACAGGGTTATCCAGTTGCTGTAAAATAGCCTCAATATGCTACAAAATATTTCATATCCACTGTGTTCTCTGATGTAAAAAGAGGTTGGGAAGCACTAGAAGGGCATTGCCATGTGGAGCTTGTGTCATAGTGTCTGTAGTAGGTAGAATAATGGCCCCCCAAAGATGTCCATGTTAATCCTAGAATCTGTGCATCTGTTCAGGTACAGGGCAAGGGGGAATTAAATTTGCAAATGGAATTAAGATCACTAATCAGCTGACTTTAACATAACAAGATTGTCTTGGGCTGTCCGTGTGAGCCTGATGTACTCACAAGGGTCTTTAAATGGGAAAGAGAGTGCAGAAGAGTCAAATCTGAGAAATGGTATCTGGAGAAAGACTTGAGTTACTTTTGCTGGCTTTGAAGACGGCAGGAGGACCTATTCACCCAGCCTCTAGGAGCCAGAATGGGGCAAGAAAATAGGTTCTCCCTTAAAAACTTCCAGAAAGGAATACGGGTCTGCCAGACCTTGATTTTAGCCCAGTGAGACCCATTTCAGACTTCTGACCTTTAGAACTATAATAAATGTGTGTTGTTTTTAAGCCACAGCGTTTGTGGTAGTTTGTTACACCTGCAGTAGGAAACGAACACGGCGTCTCATAGAGGACAGAGGTTCAGTGCTTAACGGCAATGTCAGGCAGCACAGGTGGAGGACGATGGCAGATGTGAACTAAAGGCCAGGCCTGCCCCATTTTGCTGTCACTGGTTAGCCCAGGATGCCTGTACATTTCTCAGAGGGTGGCAGAGTACATCGATAATGATGATATTGACCACTCCATCAGCAGGTAGGTAAGGGATCCAAACCAGATTTAATTTTATCTGCAAAATTAGGTGCTTGCATCAGAGTATCATGAAACAAATTTGTACTCAATAAAATTCCTTACCAATTACATAATACCGGTTTTGAATTTTGCTCACTTATATTCTTTTGAAGCTACTTTTTCAAGTCTTCACAACCTTGTCTATAAAACCCTCCATTGTCCTTTTCCTGGAGGATTTCTATTGTTTGAAGTTTCTGCGCATCTCCCTTTTGACATTATCCTCACCAGCAATAGCACTACTCCCTCTTTATGGATAATCACCACTACACTTCCCTGATCCCTTCTTCACCTTGCATCTACTTTCAGCAATACTAATACTACAATACTAATACTTTCAGCTAACTACAGTCTCATCTCTTCTATTCTTGACAACATCTCCCACCTCAGTGAAAGTCATTAGGCCCTTCTCACTCTTTCCGTTCTCATTTCTGAAGACATCTGTAGGCACTGATTGTCATGAATGAGCATGACTTTACCCTCTGTTGGGGTTCTAAATAGTTTTTTTTTTTTAAACTCTGCTGGTTGCAGTTTGTTGGAAGCTTTCTTTTTATTCCATTCTCTGATTTTATTTTCTTCTGACCACCTTTCCACTGAATTCTAAACACGCTTTTAAAAATCATCATTTGGCTACCAACCGCCCAAAGCTTTTAATTAGAAGTTGACTTGTAACAGTCTCCTCAGCTTCTGCTGTATAATAAAAACACAGAAAAATTCAATTCAATGTCATTTCACATGGAAGCATACCACTCATTGACCAAGTAAGTTCTTATATTGGTGGTACTTGGTCACATTGTAGCCAGCCCCCTCTTTTCCCCCTAACTACTCTGAGTAGTGATAGGAAGGTGTAGACTACACTCTCAGACCTTTAATTTTATTTGTTGATTGTGTCTTGAGTAGTCAGATGCCAATTTTCATATATCTTGAAGAATTTTCCACATTAAACTACAACATAAAGAGTGACTTTTGCCATTATTTCTTATAAAAATCACTTGGTATATATTGGTTGAATTGTAGTTTCAGATGTATTGTTTGTTTTAATTAGATGGATTAAAACATATTGCCCAAAGGTGAAAAGACTTTTTTCAAAATGGCCAGATTGTTCACTTTCTCCGTTATTACTGGTAAAGAAGAAAAAAATTACCTTTATTCTATTTAGCCTACTCCCTGAGGGACAGTTTTTTTCATTGGGTTTCACTGATGCATTAGCATCTGTGACACAGCAGAAGCTGGAACATTACAAATGTCTGTAATTGTTTGCATTGCTGTAGGGAATATAATG
>NC_048218.1:173171480-173181001 GCF_002007445.2 Ailuropoda melanoleuca
ATTTTCATGCATCCGTCACCACTGTCCATTTCCAGAACTTTTTCTTCACCGAAACTGAAACTCTGTACCCACTAGACAGTAACTCCCCATTCTCTCTTCCCCCCAGCCCTTCGTAACCACGACTCTACTTTCTGTCTCTGCAAATTTGACTATTCTAGGTATACTTCATATAAGCGGAATCCCACTATATTTGTCCATTTGTAATTGACTCATTTCACTTAGCATCATGTATTCAAGGATCATCCATATTGTAGCATGTGTTGGAATTTTCTTCCTTGTTCAGGCTGAATAATATTCCATTGCATTTAAGTGCCACATTTTGCTTATCCCTTTAACTGCTGCAGGACAATTGGGTTCCTTCCACCTTTTGGCTGTTGTGAATAACGCCACTATGAACATTGGCTTACAAGTATTTAAGTTCCTGTATTTAATTCTTTTGGGTATATACCTAGGGGTGGAATTGCTGGATTATGTTGATTCTGTTTAACTTTTTTGTGTAACTGCCCAACTTTTTCAGAGCAGCTGCACCATTTTACATTCCCACCAGCAAAGCACAAGAGTTCCACTTTCTCCACATCCTCACCAAGACTCTGGAGGACTTTTACTACCAGTACAGATCTGAATATCTACAAACCTGCCCAGGATTTCCTTCAAGGGCGCAGAAGAGCAAGCTGTGAGACCCAGTGAGGAGAGTTGAGGGGAGAACCGATAGTCACTCTCTGCCTGCACTCTGTGTGGGGTGGGATGCTGTGGGGTCCAGGTTGTCCAACAAACCCGAAGCAGTCAGATGACGGTGACTGTTAGGAAGTGGCTGAGGCTGGCTGGATTTCCTCAGTCAACCAGATCCTCAAGTAGCAGGTCTTCCTTCTTAAGAACTAAGAGCAAGTTGGGCCCAGAGCTCTGAGCCATATTCTACCTCTTTTATCTTCCATGCCTGCAGGTAAACTAAGNAGGCTGGCTGGATTTCCTCAGTCAACCAGATCCTCAAGTAGCAGGTCTTCCTTCTTAAGAACTAAGAGCAAGGTGGGCCCAGAGCTCTGAGCCATATTCTACCTCTTTTATCTTCCATGCCTACAGGTAAACNCCATATTCTACCTCTTTTATCTTCCATGCCTACAGGTAAACTGAGTAGAGCCAAGGCCTGCAAATATGTTCTTAATTTTGTATAGATTTGTCCTTTCCCTTCTTCTCAAAAATTGAGATTAAAAGACTTAGAGCTGCAGAGATAGACTCTCGCAAATCAGAAATTCTCAACCCTCTTTTTCAATTACAGTGTCTATCTCCACCCCCTCCCCTTTCATCATATGGCTCGTTTTGAGGTCAGAACGAAGACTATTAAAATCTGCAACTTAGATAATCATGGTGTCTTTCCTTCTTGTCCAAATCTGTCCTTGGAGTTCCCTGTAGAACACATGGGGGTATCCGGGTGCCATCTCCTATGCCCCCAGCTTCTTCAGTGGTAGAGATTCATTCTAATTTCATCCTTTTTATGAACTTACTAATTTCTTCATAAAATGTGTTCATAACCTTGTACAGTCATGGTCCACGGTTAAGCAATTAAAGATAGATAAAATGAGCATTTTCGGGCTGATAATGACTGAATGAAGCAGCTCAGGGCCTGAGGTGAAACTGAGGCTCCCCCACCCAGGATTAACCAGCAATATTAACTGATAATCCTTAACAGTTATCCTCAGCACTTTGTGAACATTAATTAAACCTCACAACACTCTGTGTGAGGCAGATATTGTTATCTCTGTTTTTACAGATGAGGAAACTATCTTAAAAAGGCTAGGAAACAAATTGCTGAAAGAGTGTCTGCCTAAGCCTTTGACTTCTCACAGTCCTGTAAGTGGGGAAAAATGGGGACGAATAAATTCTCTTCCTCCACCTTCCTTCCCTCAACTAAAAAGGCTGCTTGGAATTTCAAGGACGTTTTGAAACATTACATTTATTTTTACTTTTTTCCCTTTTTGCCCAGGTCTTTGAAGAATTTAGAAATCAAGAAAAATCTATTCCTGTAATTAAAATGTGAAAGCAAAAGCTATTTGTAGCAGAAAAACATCCCATTAATGTGATTTCCTTGTGGTGGATTGACAAGTTCAAAGCAGGGATGTATGTTGCCATGGGCACCAGATTCTCTTTGCTCTGCTGGTTCATTTTACTTAGCTGCTGAAGGAGGAGGGTAGCATTCAGCTAGAAATCACTGAACATTGTTAGAATAGATTTGTAATTTTTATGTAACACCTTCTCTTTATAGATCTATACAGATAACAGCAGCAAACTGTTTACAGTCACTTTAGGGGCAGAGTTTTCGGAATCTTTCAAGAACATAAACTGCGGAAGGGGTGTGGGGGGTTGCCTTTTCTCCCTTCTCAAACATCTCATCCATAACAGGCTGTAAATAAATATTTGTCAGAAAGATGGGGGATGGATGAATGGAGGACTCATTATCCTACACCAGCTGCCTGAGTTAGACTTTGGGTTTATGGGGAGGGAGGTTGGGAAGAAAGGGAAGGGAGAAAGGGGGAATGTCAGGAGAAAGATGTGAGCAGACATTCTGGAGTGGTCTGTAATCACTCAGACACAGGAAGGCAGAATCAAAGCTGTCCTGCAGTGGGAGAACAATGAGTGAGTGAGAGATCAGTGCTACTTTCCTAAGGCTACTGAAGTCAAGTACACAAGCAGTTAATTTTTGTTAGCCTGATGATGTTCCCAATGTCCTCTCACTTCCTGCACTAGGCTTATAAGGTCTCCTAGCAAGTGAGAAATGGTGGGGGGTGGGGGGGGTGACTGTCCCTCTCTAGAGGAACAGGAGTGGTTCTTTGGCACTGAACCAGCGAATGAAGTTTTGCTTCATTTGTTTCAAGTTATCAGGGCCAGGTGACTTTCCTTTTGAATTATGCATTTTCCTGCCCTGACACATGAAGCCCCCTGCCAGTGACGCTGAATCAGGAAAGGCTCCCGCTCCTGTCTGCAGAAGCAAGCATTTCACAATTTAGAATGATGGTTCCAGAACTGCAATGGAAGTGGCAGTATTTCATTGTGATTTTTCTCCCTTCCTTCTTGCTCTTACCCCAGGTTCAGTGTTGTCTAAGCAAATGCTGGCGGTGTCTTTTGTATCTGCATGATGCCTAAGTAAGCAAAAGGCCGGATAAAGCAAATGTCTTCCAAATCTCCATTTATCGTGAACACATTGTAGTTTCAGCTCTTCTGCTTGATGCAAATCAGCTGACAGATGTATATCAGCAGCAGCAAATCTCATGACTGACAGAGCAGTGTGGCTGCTGAATTTATATCTGTATTTTTTCTGGGAAGGGATAAAATTGTGAAATAAAATTATTTGGTGTGAATGCTCCCTGACCTCTCTGCTCCACTCCTCCTATTTAGCCCCCAACATACACCACTTCAGAAGTCTAGTCGCCAGAGAGCTGATGGCTTGGCTGCCCCCAGGGTTCAGGGTATCCCTTTGCAGTTTACATTTTAGTTCCAGACTGTTCTTTCTCTCCTTCCTGCATTTCCTCCTCAACTCTCCCAACCACTAACTGCCACCAATTACATCCTCTTCTCACTTATTCCTTGGCCCTTGTAGGTAATTGTTTGTCAGGATCTCTGATAATCTGATAAACTAATTCACAACAAGTACCAATGCATAGTAATAACAAAGGGTGTAACTTCTCAAATGTTCCCATTAAAAATCAAGGGGCTGGGAAGTAGGGTTATGGGGTTGGGGAAAGGAAGGCCAGGGGGAAACTGCTTAAAAATTTATTTTAGGGGTGCCTGAGCGGCTCAGTCGTTAAGCATCTGCCTTCAGCTGAGGGCATGATCCCAGAGTCCTGGGATCGAGCCCCACATCGGGCTCCTTGCTCTGCGGGGAGCCTGCTTCTTCCTCTCCTACTCCCCCTGCTTGTGTTCCCTCTCTCACTGTCTCTCTCTGTCAAATAAATAAATAAAATCTTTAAAAATTTTTTTATTTTAAATTGCTTACCATTTAGTTTGCTTAATGCTATAACCCATCTGAAATTCCCAGCAAAATTCACCCTTTATATGGCTTGTTCATTCTGTGCTTTTCCAAATCCCCAGCACACTGCTGTGTACTTCTGAAGATGCACAGAGGTTGATCCCTATTTCTGAATAAATCCCAATTATCATGTATCCCATCCTTTAAAAAATTTCATTAGTATAAATATATATTACAAAAGTAATATTTGCTTTTGTAAACTCTTCAAATAATACAGAAGAGTGTGGGGAAAAAAATGTCCCTTCTTCCTAATTCCATTCTTTTTAGAGAATACCACTAATAATAATTTGTTATTCTTCAGTTTTTTTTTTGGTAAATGCATATAATTATATGCTCTATAACTTATTATAAATTACTTAAGTATGTATGTTAGCTTTAATCAGTACCTTAGAACTGATTAATCTTCGACATGCATTAATCAAGGTAAACATTCAAGGGATGGTCAGCTACCGTTGAAAAACTGATCAGGAGACCACACTCTGGAAGAGCTACTAGAAGCTCTCCAATCATTTATTTTTTTTATTTTTTACTATTTTTTATTTTTTATTTTTATTTTTTTAAAAGATTTTATTTATTTATTTGACAGAGACAGCCAGCGGGAGAGGGAACACAAGCAGGGGGAGTGGGAGAGGAAGAAGCAGGCTCCCAGCAGAGGAGCCCGATGCGGGGCTCGATCCCAGATCACCGGGATCAAGCCCTGAGCCGAAGGCAGACGCTTAATGACTGCGCCACCCAGGCGCCCCCAATCATTATTTTTTAGCATATAATGGATATTAGAAATGATTTTTCCTTTGTAAAATCATTAGTATTTAATATGTGTGAATTGGCTAAAAATGTTATATAGGCATACCTGCGCATGATGAATGGGGAGTTAGAATTTATTAAGTCCAATCCTATACCCTAGTCTGGCACACTAGGCTGAGGATTCCATTCTGCCCCGTGTGCACGCGGAACTAAGAGAAGTGAGCATGTTTGTGTTTGTACCCGCCTGCTAATAAGTCTTCGTCTCCTGTGCCAAAGTCCTTCTGAGAACTGTGTTCATTGTATCAGATAGCCCCTGATGGGGCAGCTGTGGGGGAAGAGACCATTCCTATCACCTACTTCTAACCTTTAGAGCCTGCAGCTGTCTATCAAAAAGAACCTAATGTTTGTGAACCAATTGGGTTGGGTCAGTTCCGAACACTTGTATAATAATACAAATAAGTAAAAATAAATAGATATTAGAATATACACTTATTTAAAAGACAAAAAGAAATAGGATCATACAATATATATTGTTTGTCCAAAATATGTTGTAGAGTAAATTTCTAATTATAGGAATTTGGGGGTACCTGCAGGAGACTGGTAGAAAAGATTTGGGTTAAGACAGACTTATTTTTTTTTCTTATTTTTGTTTAAGATTCTATTTATTTAGTTGAGAAAGGGAGAGGGAGAGGGAGAGGGAGCACTCGAGTGCGAGTGAGGGGTGGGGTGGGGAGGAGGGGGAGGGACATGGAGGTAGAGAATCTCAAGCAGACTCCACGCTGAGCTTGGAGCCCAACACAGGGCTCAGTCTCAGGACGCTGATATCATGCCCTGTGCCGAAACCAAGAATCGGATGCTTAACTGACTGAGCCACCCAGGCACCCCAAGACAGACTTCTAAAAATCTTAAATTTATATCACATGAATGAATGTCCTACTGGTGAGATGAGTGATCTCTTTAGAGCCGGCTAGGCATTTATAAACATTTATTTATTTATTTTTGATTTTCATAGCAAGATACATTAATCATGGAAAGATTGAGAAAAAATCAAGAAGGAAATAAAATCATTCCTAATCCTCCCATTTGGATACAACAGTGTTATTGACTCTTGGATGTGTTTCCGTTGTGTTGTGAGTTTATGTGTGTGTGTGTAGACATCTGTACATACACTCTCATAAATAAATAATACTAAAGGTATAGTTTTGTATTATGCTTCTTTTGCTTGGCATTAAACAGTGAGCATTTCCCTGATCATTAAAATGACTTGAAAGCCTAATTCTATGGTTATCTAATAATTCCACCATATAGATATAATTAAACCATTTCCCGGTCCTTGGACATTTGCATATCTGGATTTTTTGTTTTAGTATTATATTTTGACATATTTTAGTACTTAAAGCTTTGCTCTCATCTCTGATGCTAGAATCCTGCATATTGTTTGGAAAGCATAGTTTATAAATAACCCATTTCAACCTTCTCATTCATCTGTCATCCTCCGAAAACAAACAGAAAACTCTCTGACCTCATGCTCTGTCATTTAGAAACATTTGAAAGGTTTTTAGAAAAAAAAAAAAAAGATTGCTGTAAGAAAATTGTTAGCGTCACAAGCTATGCTTTTGTTTTGAAAAAAAGAAAAAGCCTCCTCATTCTCTTTCTGATGGCTAGTTCTGGGAAGCATGGGTTTAGGATTCCAGTCTGACTTAACCATCGGAATCCTCCCTCTCCAGGTTCTGTTCCAGCTCCATTCTCTCCCAGTGGATCTTGCTTGTCCTGCCATTATAATCCCGTCCACAGAGGCACCCTTCAGCCACTGAGTTCAGATGATTCCCTCCTCCTTTGTTCCTGTTTTCTTGAAGGGAAATCAACATTTAAGGCTTTTGTGTTTCACCCAGCAGATGCCGGTGACATCTGTGAAGCATCCCAGCCCCAAGCTCTAAAAAGTAGGAGTGAGGTGGCACTAGCCATCTTGTTCCACAGTGAAGCAGAGAGAATTCACAGCTGTTCTCTGCCAGCCCTCTCATCTCCTGAGTCTGTGAAGTGACAGTTTCCACGGGCTCGAAGTAGATGTTAGGAAGCTTTTTAGAGTCCTCTGACCCTGGAAGCTGCTAATTAAAGTGCCACCAAGATGCTTTCATTGGCTCTGAGCTAGTTACACGTACGTTTGAAAGAGCTGACCTCTCTCCTTTCTGTCTCTTGTACCCCATTGTGAGTGCTGTGGGTGGCCAGCAAATAATAACAGATAATAACCCTCTCCTATTCTTTCAAACCTCTACAGAAATGCAAATCACTGCCTTCAGAAGGAAGCACGCAGGCATATGAATTTTATATCAGCAGGGATTACCAATGAGTCATGCTCGATGCTGTTGTAAAAACTATTCAGGTGGGAAGGCTAGCGCTGCAGTAAAAGAATACGATGGGGAGTGTCTCTCTCTCCTGAATGTGCGATTATCAAAGAGCACACAGCACATACACAGCCACACACTTGTCCCAACCTACAAAAACAGACCATTACATAAATCTATGCCCAAATCTCCACAGGACGGAAAGTTAAACTCTCCAAAATCAAATGGTGGTTATAGGGCAGAAGAGAATAAATCTGGAAGATGGCGAGCAGAGTTAATACCTGAGTGAATGCCAAAACTCATGCAGATGTGTGTTATTTATGCCCTTAATTGTTATTTCTAGTAGGCGTCTGGCTGCCGGTGCACATGAGCTGAGCACTGTAAAATAACAGATGTCACATATCACAAGAACAACAGGGAGTCAACGTAAGTAGCAGCGTAAATCCTATTACTTTAGATACTAGGGAAAAGAAGAGAAAGTACACAAAAACAGATGAGCCTGTGGCTGTGATTTATAAAACAAATTATCCCATTCAAATATGTTCTATACTAATTATGTATCTGCACTGAGTACATGAAGGGAGAAAAGCCATCTTGGAACAACAGAGCCTATTTGGGTAACAAAGTTTCCCTTCATTCTTAAAAGGACAAAGAAGAGAAAATGAATGACAGAGAACAAAGGGAGAGAACCAACCAGCCAGTGACATTTTCCAGAGAAAGGCATGTGGATGCAAGAAAAAGACTGAAAAAAGTCTTGGATGTAAATTTTAAAAGCATCATTAGTGATCTAGCGGAGAGAAGACATGCAGTGAAGCTTGCAATATAGCAGAAAATGATGGTGCTGACACCACAGACCAAGAGAGTTTACAAAGACTTAAGGGAGCTCAGAGGTTTGAGCAAAAACATAACAAGATTCAACTGAGAAGAGTGAACACAAACACATCTGGGGAAAATAATCTTAAATCAATGTCCCCAGTTGGAGAAGAAAAGGTGTAAAGCCTGGACCTGGAGTGATAGCAGATAGCTAATTCTATCTGAATTGCAAGGTATTACAACAGCTCGGAAAAAGAATTCCCTTTGGGATTTTAAATGCAGAAGTGTCTCATTAGGAGGCATTGACAAAAGAACTCGCGTCCCTCATTACATATCAGAATACATGAACCTTGTTCACAATACAAACTACAGTTTGGGCCATATAAATATGCACATATGGTTGAAACTGTTCTCTCATTTCTAGTTGAACAATAAAAATTTGACTATACCAACCTGTAAGTTTCGGAGCTTAAGGAAATATTTAATAATAATAGCACTTACTACTGTTGTAGCCACTGTTGTAAGCACTTTACATATTTAACTAAATCCTTGTAACAAACCCCAAAATAGGTGCAGTTGTTGTCTTCCTCAACAGATGAGGAACTAGGATGTAGAGAGCTTAATGAAACTTTCCAAGGCCATACATTTAATAAATGGTGATTCTGAGACCACCAAGAAATAAACAATCCCATTAAAAAGATAGGCAGAGGACCTGAATAGAACTTTCTCCAAAGAGGGCCAACAGACACTTGACAAGATGCCCAACATCACCCCTCATCAGAGAAGTGCAAATCAAAACCACAGTGAGGTATTACCTTACGCCTGTCAAAATGGTTAGGATAAAAAAGACAAGAAATGACAAGTGTTGGTGAGGATGTAGAGGAAAGGGAACCCGCGTGCACTGTTGGTGGGAATGCAAACTGGTGCAGCCACTGTGGAAAACAGTATGGAGGTTCCTCAAAAACTTAAAAATAGAAATGCCACATGACCAGATAATCCCACTCCTGGGTATTTATTTACCAAAAGAAAACAAAAACACTAATTTGAAGATGTATGCACCCCTGTATTTATTGCAGTATTATATATAACAGCCAAGATATAGGAGATATATATATAGATATATATATATATCTATATATCTATATATATATGGAATATTATACAGTCATAAAAAGGATGAGATCTTGCCATTTGCAACAAGATGGATGGACCTAGTGGTTATTATGCTAAGTGAAATTAAGTCAGACTGGGAAAGGTAAATACCATATGATCTCACTCATATGTGGAATCAAAAAAAAATGAATAAACAACAGAATCAGACCTATAAATACAGAGAACAAACTGATGGTTGCCAGAGGGAAGGGGTGTGGAGGGATGGGCAAGATGGGTGCAGGGGAGTGGGAGATAGAAGCTTCCAGTTATGGAATGACTAAGTCTGGGGAGTAAAAGGCAGAGCACAGGAAATATAGTCAGTGGTGTTGTAATAGTCATGTATGGCAACAGGAGCTACATTTGTGGTGAGCACAGCATAACACAGAGATGCTGAATTGTACACCTGAAACTAATGTAACATAGTGTGTCAAGTATACTCAAAAAATAATAAT
>NC_048218.1:173181101-173190583 GCF_002007445.2 Ailuropoda melanoleuca
TTTTTTCAACAAAAATTACTGCTATCCAAATCCAGTATTTGTAGCAGCCCTCTCAATACATTCAGCGTACAAAGAGAGGGTTCCAGGCCTTGACTTGGTGCCCAGTCTCTGGTTAGGGTAAAGTACAGTTCCACTAAGACTTCACAGAGGGCTGGAGAAGCAATTCCCCTAAAGGGAATTATGAATAACATCAGAAGGAAGGAGGAAATCTTGTTTGGTCCACCAGTAATAACAATGACAACAATAATGACAGTTGTCCCCTTGACTCTAACTCCTTGCTTCAGATCTAGGGATTCATCCAGGGTGACTCCTCTCCCAAGTGTTTCACGCTGCGCTTGGCACCCTGTCTGCAAAAGCATGTCTCCCTCTTGCTTTAGGATTCATATTGCAGATCATAGGGAGTTGTTAGTCTTCAGTTGAGCTCTGGCCCAGAGCATAGTTTTGAAGGACTAAATTACCATGTACTGATGTTCAGGTCACAGTGTCTTGTCAGTGTCTTCTGGGAAATGCTGGATGCTGGCTTTGCTAGTTTATGGAGGAAGTAGGACCGTGTGGAGCTACCCCACAGCATCTTGCCCTGGGTCTGTGCGCTTTTAGCTGACGGCTTTCTCGCTGCATAACTAGGCTACTCTGCCCCAAGGCTGTGTGATGAAAGCTTTCAAACCTTGGTAGGAGTGGCATTTACTGTTTGGAAGCTAAGCTGAGGCTGGTTTTGGTTTAATCACAGCCTGCCCTATCCCATAAGCTAGCATATGTTACTTGGGAAGGAAGAACATTCTGAGGGTTCATAGTATAAGGGATGATTTCTCTCTAATTAGCTGTCACTTTGAAGGGAAGGCATGATAGTAATAAACTGTGGGTGGATAGGTGATAGCAGAAAATGTACAGGAAGACCAACTGCATGGGTCCTCAGGCAGCCCAAGAACGCAGGGGTCTAGAATGGTAGGGCTTCCTTGATTCACTGTCAGAGCATTTATGTTCATTCTCACCCCTCAGCACTTTCCTTCCCTTATTAAGTACCCAGAATCCTCATGCTCTTTCTCAGTTCTTGTTAGAGTAGATGGTAGGTAGTCTGATCAACATCAACACACACCGAGGTGCCAGGAACTTGGTGGGCTGCCCCTCCAAGGGGACACTGCATTTTAAAATGGTTAGGGAAATGTATAACACAATGGAATCAATTTTACTTTGGGGGATTTGTAGTTAACATAGACCATTGGGGTCTTCTTCTTATGCTTAAAAACACATGTTACTGACCACTTTCCAATTCTGCCCATGGGCAGCCTTAGCTGGGGGGTCGTACAGATATTGTGGAGAAAAAAAATAACACTCATCAAGAAAAGAGGCCTAGTTTCATTTGGCTACACTGCAAGTTCTGTGTCTTCAAGAAAGGCCTAATGGAAAAGCTGAGTTAAAGGGCATTTAGCAAATAAAACACCCTCTCAGTTCTCTTTAACCGCAGAAGATCACGCACACTTTCTTATACTTCTTACAATCATGCAAAGACTTCACATGTCAATATACACTTAGGGAACCTATGCAGATAAACCATAAACTAATTGAGGACAATGATTATACTTTCAACTCCTTTGTATCAAACATTTCACCGTTATTTATTCAATTTGTTTAGGAAAAATTTATTGAGCACCTACTATGTGCTAGGCACTATGCTAGATGTTAATAATTCTACATAACTAAGATATGGTTCCTCTCCTCAAAGAGTTCAGATCCTGGGTGAGGAAGACAGATGGGCACACAATAGTTATAATGTGTGAAGTGCATTCCTAGTTGTAGGAATAAAGCACTATCTATCAGTGAAGGGGAGGAATTAATTTTGTCTGGCTTTAGAGATACACTGGCATTTGAGCTTGTCCTTGAAGGACAAGATGGTTTCTATCTCATTAGCTCAGCATCCTGAATATAGCAAATGTTTAATGAACGTCATTGCTTAACAATCTTAGAGATGAAGGAAACTAGAATTCTTTGAAGGTTGAGTCCATTGTTTCTCCTAGTTTTGCTAGGAGATTGAGGTTGAATATCCTAACCAGTTCACCTTCATTAATCATGTGGTTCATCATTTGGCCCTATATAATCAATGCTTCTGAGATTGTCATACAGACACCATATAGGAGTTGACAACTTGAATGCAACATGAATGCAAACATAATTGTTGAATTTTGAGGGTTTTATATTTTAAGTTGTCAGACTTGACACCACACTCAACCGCAGTAATTCAATGCAAAATACATTCTGATGAATGACTAAAATTTATTGCTGTGATGGCATTTAATTTGGCACCATTGAGAAGTCAACTCTACAGCTGTAAATTTCAGATTTTATAGTGAAATTTAGACTACACTGGGCTTTTTTTATTCCAGTGGTAGTTATCCATTAACTAGTACAGTATTTACAAAATAAACGTTGAGAAGCCTACCACAAATTCTCTGTATAGTCAATAGCGACTTTGTATTTAACAGTAATGATTGCATTATTCCGATGTATTGAATTTCTATGCTCAGGCACACTAAAGAATTAACAATTTAATGTTGTTTGAAAAAAATATTGATTGGCCACTCCCATCAGTTGCTTTTGTCTGCATCTAGATAATTCCACATATTGAGATGAAAAGAAACAAATTTGGCCAACCATCAGGTATTTTAAAAAGATCTGAATTTGGATGTTATAGGGAAATCAATGAAATGATTGGCTGAAAATGTCAATTTGTATTTAAACTTGATGCTGGGCATAAATGTCTTTGCTATTCTCTGTCAACCTTTGTATTTCAGAAATAGAAAAGATCCTAATTTTCACCACAAGGGGGAAGTAGAACACTAAAAGTGTTATCAAAGGGAGCCTAATGAAAAGGCGCGGTATGATTCCTGTTAAGAAAAACTGTACTCTAGCAAGAAATAAGAACTTTAAAAAATGTTGACTAGAATTTAGCAATCTTTGTCACCTCGTGTTCATGTTAATTTCATCCTCTTTATTCCTTGTAAATGTCCTACAAATGTCACCTTTGAACAAAACATATGGTTTACAAAATGGACCAAGAAAAGAAGTAACAATTGTCAGTGAGGGAAATACTTCACATTTCATCTTGAATGATAACATGTGAAATCTCAAGTATTTGGGATTGATTATCAGTCTTCTTAAGATAGCTGACTGGCTGCCTGGGAGTATATATTTTTTGAGGCTGAGACATCTGTGGAAAACAGATCAGCCAAACAGTTGCATGATATGGTTTCATGTTTAAACAGAGCCTAAACTTATTCGAAAAGGTAAATATTTAATCTGGTTTTTTTTGTTGTTGTTGTTGTTTTTTTTTTGTTTTTTTGGCCTGCTTGTACAGCCTTCTATCAAGAGAGAAAATCAGGCAAGCCTTCTATTTCTTGTCAAGTCTGACTCAGTATTCTCTTCCTTCAAGAAACACTCCTGATCTCATTCCACCTTAAGCAGCTGCCTCTTCTTTAGTGGGCATCAGAATCCCTTGGGAAAGTTGCGAAAACAAATTGTTGGGCTCCTCTTACAGAGTTTCTGATTTGGTGAGTCTGGGGAGAGGCCCGAGGACATGTACTTCTAACAAGTTCCAGGAGCTGCTGATGCTTCGGGTTTGGGACCGTACTTTTAGGATGTATCCACTCAGTTTACACTATCAAATACCATCATACCAAAGTCTAAAGAACATTCCTTATTTGTTTGGTATGCTGGAATTTGGTTTGGCTAAATATTGTTCGAAGCCAGGCAGCTGTTGACAGTGGCTCAGAAAGCTTTCTGCAGATGGATTTTATTCATTAAGATTTGACCTGAATATTGTCACGCACTTTTGGGTACACCGGTTTTTCAGGACGTTTTATTTATTGTGGCTTTTGAGCGCACTGTCCCTTGAAGTGGGCCTGGGCCTTTTGTCTCTGTGCTTGCCCTTACAGCCTTATAGAGCTGGTCCGGTGCTTGGTCTATAATATGTGTGCACTCAAATCTTAACCAAAACAAATTAAAATACCAGTACTGGGGCGCCTCGCTGGCTGAGTCAGTGGAACATGCGATTCTTGATCTCTGGGTTGTGTGTTTGAGTCCCACATTGGGTGTAGAGATTACTTAAAAAATAAAATCTTAAAAAAAAATACCAGTACATATGCTGTTTATTGAGTGATTCTTGACAGAAATACTGGTACTGATTTAAAATGAGGATGAGGAGAGGATTTGGTCTGAATCATTCAACCTATGTATCTATAATGATTAGTTAAATGGAAATCGGCTAATTGTCCATATTTCTTACCTTTTGCCTAAGTGAAGGAAAAAAAGGCCAAACACTATGTTGGGTGTCGGCATATGATTTCTGTTTTAGTGGCTGGTTCAGTGGGTACATTGTAGCAATGTGATCTTCCTCAGCCTCCAGGAGTAAGATAAAAATAGCCATACTTACCTACACAGATCCATTGAAAAGGACAACCAACAGCAGCAACAACAAAATCTTTTTGTAAATGTCGAGTGTCACATGTATATTTAGTAATCAATTTCATACTGTGGGTTTCACTGGTCAGATCTATTTCTTTACAAACCACACTTCCAGAAACAGAAGGATTATAAGCAGATGCATGGATCCACTGGGGACCATATAATATAATGGTAACCATTTAAAGGTACTGAAAATTAAAGCTGGCTATTTACCAGCATGGCATAATGGGTGGAAGACTTTAAACGGCACATGTTCCAATTGCTTAACAAATCAACGCAGGCAAAGCAGTTAATCTGGTAGACCCTGTAGACGGTGCCACTGATGCCCTGATTCACGATAAGCAGCACACTCATCCTTCAGAGGTTCCCAAAATGTGTGTAATTTCTACCAAAAAAAAAAAAAAAGCTGTGAGATTCCAATTTCTAAATCACCATTGTTTTCTCTCTACCTCAGATAGAAGTGCAGAATGCCCCTCAGGGCCCTAGGAATACAGTGGATTCTTCTCTAATCCTCCAACCCTAGCTTCCGGGCACTGAATACTGATTCTTTTACTAGGGCCACGTGAGAGTGTTTATGAAATGTTTTGAGCTTCTCAGATGAAGACCTGCTATTCCACGTCAGTACCCTCCTCTCAAGCAAGGTTTACAAATGGATTTTAAAATCATCGCTTTCCTAAAATGTGAGGAGACATGAAAGAATCCCCTTTGACCTGCAGAATTTGCTCTTGAATTACCCATACTTGCCAATATGGCTATTTCTAGTTATCCCTGCCTGACGGTGGCTCATAATCTCAGGTGATTAGAGGGAAACAAGCCATGGCTGTTGGATGCGGCTGAGAACAGCCTTCCAAAGCAGCATCACACACCTACCCGCTGGTCCTGGCTCTAGGGCTCAGCCACTTGAATGTTTGCCCACTGTCTCCTTTTACCCCTCCCTCCATGTCTGGCTGATTAATTCAGGTTCATGTTCATTTTGTGTATTTCTGCCCAGTACTCCCAAGATGTTCTAGCAGAAGTAAGAACTCTGATGTCCGATTGCCTGGATTTAACTTTGATTCCAAGACTGGATTTCTGAGTCTCAGTTTCCTTCTTTCTAAAACAGGGGTAGAACTTATCTCAAAGTTTACTGTCAAGATTGCTGAGATAAGTACAACTCCTGACAAATATTTATGCTCAGTATGCACCAGCTGTTGTTGTTATTACGATTAGGTGTTTTTGCTTTAAGCTGGATCCTGTGTCACTGTAGTTCTGTGACCTGTGATGCTTTTTTCTGCTTAATTCTGTGGCACTGAGGTCCTGTCCCAGCTTTTCTTGAGCTGGGTATACCCTCTGCTTCTTCTAGATCCCCTTGCTTCTTCCCTTGGAGACAGAGCTCCTGAGCTTAGGAGAAGGTTAGGGTTTAGGGTTTAGGGTTAGGGTTAGGATTAGGGTTTAGGGTTTAGGGTTAGGGTTAGCACCCATACCATTATGATTTGATCTCAAACAAGAGCAAGCACTCTTTGGATCCACTACCAAGGGGCCCAGTGGGCAATGGGACTGACTTGTTGGTTTTGTGGTTTGAGTAAACACTACCAAATCACCTCCTGAATGATTTGGATTTAGAATTCAATATTCATTATCAGTGTGGCTAAAGTGACTGAATCAGTTGTCTATTGTTCCACTCATTAGTCATTGATTGATTGATGGTATGATCTCAGAAAATCCCCATTTCATGAACAATTACTCTAAGGTTAGCAAAGAGGACATTAAACTTCTTTTGTCTCGAGCCAAGTTTTAGGTTCGACCATTATGTGTTTTAATTTTTTATGTCCTATTTTAGAGAAATCTCATTCAGTTATTAGGTTGAAATATTTTCCGCTCCCCCAAAGCCAAGCATTAGTGCTGTTCTGAGGGTTAGAGAGGCCAAGCTTCTGGGGCCTAGAGAAGTAATGCAATAAAGCTCAAATAATTTAGTCCCTGCCCATACGAAAGTGGTGGATGGAGGATTTCCATCTTTGGAGGCTTCGTAGGGCACATTTCGACATTCTATAGACTTGATTGGGAAAAAGTGGGGTTAAGTAATGAAGAAAATTGCACACTGTGAACAAAAAAGCTTAAAAAAAAGATTTTGCCTATAGCATAATGTATAGAAAAACAGCTCTATTTTCAGGTGAATCAATCTTAGCCTTTCCTTTAACAATAAGTAAATGAGGAACTTAAATCTCCATTAACTTTGACTACCCCAGCTACATCATTGTAACCAATGGTTTGTTCTTTTGTCCCGTGAATGAGCTGAAGACAGGGCTTTACTTTAATATGAAATACACTGATTTTGTTGGATTCTATTACATTCTCATGCTGCTAAAAAATCTTTTCATGTTCAAATTCCACTGTGTTTTCAATGTCAGGTTTTTTCTTTCAAAAGGAAAAGGGTCCCCTGTGGAAGTTTATGAAAGCTGACACATTTTCTTGTAAAATATCCTTCTGAGACCATATGGTTTATCGGTAAGCACATATTTTTGGACCTTTTAAAATGAGTATTATGAAATTAACGTGAGATGTTTTTAGAAAAGTGAA
This sequence comes from Ailuropoda melanoleuca, assembly GCF_002007445.2. Lineage (NCBI taxonomy): Eukaryota > Metazoa > Chordata > Mammalia > Carnivora > Ursidae > Ailuropoda > Ailuropoda melanoleuca. Next base: position 173,188,113 of record NC_048218.1, read on the forward strand.
TGCCATTGACTCTGTAGGCCAGAATGCCTGTCTCCTTTGTGGTTGTTACTCTTTATAATTCCCTGCAAAAGGCATTTTCAGATAATTAAAAAAGGTATTTGGAGCAAAAATACTTATCAAAAGAGGTTATATAACAAATGCATGGCAGCCAGTTGTCAAAGTTAAAAATACCCATTTCTTTCCTCCCAAAGCCATTAGATCTATTACCACCTAATTGCTTGGAAAATTCATTTTCTTTTTCTCAAATCACAGCCTTAATTGAGGTCTGAAAGCTCACCAAGCGCCTCTTAAATCAGTAAACCTAACTTTTTAAAATTCTTCTATAATTTATCTTTGTGGACAAGAGCATACTTTTTTCTTTGAGACAGTTATGGCAGCTGGTACTAGTAGAAAAGCTTCTTCCTTGGAGAAATAAGAGAAGTGGGGACATGTTTCACTGTTTCTGATAATGCATATTGAGGGCAAGAGTTCACAGCAAGTGAACAGATATTGATGCAAGCATATATTTAATCACATGGAAACCAAAAGATTTTTAACTGCTTTATGTGGGTATTTTATCCTAAATGTCAAGATGAGAAACACCAATCTATTCTTCATTCTGGCTGTGGAAATCTGCCGTCAGGTAGCCATCAGCAAGAATAATGTGTAATACACGCAACCTTATTCATTGTTATGCAAACCCTGAAGAATGTACATAACAAGAAAAAATTTTCAGCTTTGGTTTAGGACATATCAAGCATCAGTGGTGAATAGAGTATCTAAGTCAGTGTCTGAAATCAGAATTAATTTTAATTATATAAAAGAGATGAGAATAAATACGTTTTTTAACAAAACGAACATAGAAGCGATCATTGGGTTTAGGAAACCCTCTATCAGAATTGCCTCAGAGTTAGTTTTTGATCTACTTCTCCTTTCTACTTTATTTATTACTTTATGACTTTATTTGTTTGTTTTAAGATTTTTTTTTTTGAGCAAAAATCAACTGGAACCAGCAGCACCAAACCCAAAGTGATTAGGAGGGCTCTACTGTCAGGAGCTCCGGGAGAGACTTTTATAGAGAAAAGGCAGAAGGGAGGAAGTTATTGATTGGCTATTGCATAGAGCCTCATTGGCTGTTTGTGATGACTCATTCTTAGGCTTTGATTTTGCAGCCTTGAAGCATTTCAGGCTTGTTTGGGTTTGCTTACATAGGCTGCCATGGCATTAGAGCCACATCATTCTAATGGTTTCCTTATTTAATTAATTTGATAATTCCCACCTTTGGGTCATCCTCTCATACTTGAGAGAGTGACCAAAAATTTGGTTTTAATGCCACTCTCAGTCCCCGTCAGAGTTAAGTTGCTCTTGTCTCATTGTGAAACTCATAGGTTGTGATGTCAGATCTGGGGAAGAACTGCTTTTACAGTTCATCTCGTTGTTCATCTTGTTTCTGTTTCTTCACGTATAGTGAGACCATCCAATGTACTGCTGATGCTTATGAACACGCATTTAAGACCTATTAGAACAGAGTGCATCAGGGAGACTACAAAGATAACTATGAGGAAGATCATACAGAGAGATTGATGCCTGCTCCTTAGCCAGGGCCCCCATCAACCAAACCATTTGATATGAAATAAATCAAAATATGTACCTAAAGGAGCATCACCTTGTTTCGGCCAAGTGGCTTGTTTGTTAAATTCCTGAATTTACTACAATACCAGAGGTGTTGATCCAGCTACAGCAGAAGATCTTTGCCACAGCACGGACTTCTCCTTGCTCAGCCAACAGGTATTCCAAAGCAATTCTATTATCTAAACCCACCTTAGGAAGAAAATCTAGGGACTGTTGTGCAGCTACAGTCTTACCAGTGGATTCAATGATAGTTGCCAGAGTTAAGGAGCATTGTCTTCCCATGTGTGAACAGGGAGAAAAAGCAAGTAGCAAAACGGCAGAAGGAATAAGGGTTTTATATTGGAAATAAAGATCTTGATCTGTGATCTTGGGAGAGCTGTCTACTTCAAGATACTGTCTGCTTCTGGGCAGAAATCTTCCTCATCAATTTAAATTTTAGATCTCCAGCTAGTGTGTAACTGAAGGATCCCTTTTTGATTGGGGGACCCAGGGGTCAAGTACCTACAGTTCGGCTGCTATTTGGGGAGTGAGGAGGGCCGGGTATGGTCCCTTCTAAAGTGTTCAAGGGCCGTCTTTGTTCTTACTGATTCCAAATCAGAGAGGGGGAGGAAATTGGAAATATTAGTCCGGAGAGTTGTAGGATGTTAGAGGAAAACAGAAAAATTACTGATCCGGTTTGGTTTATAGTTATATAACAAAACCTCAAAGACAATGACCAGGACTAGGATCTGGTACCTTCAAAGTTGTACTATAATTTTATACTGAAACATAATTCTTTCCTCTAAAATTTCTGTCATTTCTATCAAAGATAATCACAGCAAGGCTAATTTGTTTATAAAATAAGTCTATTGGCCTGATTA
>NC_048218.1:173190683-173193378 GCF_002007445.2 Ailuropoda melanoleuca
TCTGTCATTTCTATCAAAGATAATCACAGCAAGGCTAATTTGTTTATAAAATAAGTCTATTGGCCTGATTACGTAAGTGCAGCAAGAGTTGTGATCATTCAGACAGACTCTTTTTAAATCTGCTTTGCTGGAACTTTTCTTTCTTTCTTTTTTTTTAAAAGACTTTATTTGTTTATTTGTCAGAGAGAGATTCAGGCAGAGGGAGAAGCAGGCTCCCCACTGAGCAAGGAGCCCAATGCGGGACTTGATCCCAGGACTCTGGGATCGTAACCTGAGCTGAAGGCAGACATTTAACCGACTGAGCCACCCAGGCGTCCCTGCTGGAACTTTTCATAAGGAATCTTAGTNTGGAACTTTTCATAAGGAATCTTAGATTGGACTTTTAGAAGCCTCTCCAGACTTAGAAGCCAAGCCAAGAATCCACCATCAGACTTTGCCTGTAATACCTAAAGATTTGGGTGAATTCCTGTCTTTGAGAGGTTGCCTAGATAGCCTGAGGTTCCTGGGCCTGCCAGGAAGTGACTTTTCATAGTCAGGTGGTAAGATTGCTGGGAACCCTGTAAGCAAGGTACAAGACCAATTTTTCCAAGGGGCTTTTATTGGCTCTATGATGTCAACCTTAGTTCCTTAAAACTGTCTGGTTATATCTGATTTCATGCATATTCTCAAATATGACATTCTAGTCAAAGCCTTAGTTTCCAGTTATGTCCTGTTACAAGGACAACAGATTCTCGTTGAACTGTCACAAGTAACTATGTTGCCATGAAAATAAGAAAACTCAATAAGTTTCTGAATTCTAGAGAAATCAGGAAGGGAGAAAAATTAAATTTTATTTTTTAGTGATCTCTACATCCATCATGGGTCTCGAACTTACAACCCCGAGATCAAGAGTAGTATGCTCTCCTGACTGACAGACGCCTCGTAAATGTTTCAATTCTGTTTACATAGGTGTACTTTATACAATTACTGTAAGTCAGAGATAGCTTATGAGAAAAGAAAAAAGTTTTTCTTAAATCTGCAAAATAAAATATTAAGGAACCAGTAATATTTCAAAGAAAAATTTATACAAAATATAATTATCCTCATTAGTTCATTTAATACCATATTGTTAATTCTTGTTCTGCTTGAATCCAGTTTTTTCATTGGTTCTAGAAATTCTTATCTAGTTCAGTTTTATGATCTTAAAGTTATCAGAAACCTATATTCTAGAGTACTTGTCAGAGTCCTTTTCATGAATCTCTCTGAAGATAAAGCACCTTTGCACAAGCATTAGAGTAAAACAATAACTGTAAATGACAAAAGACCTTAAGAATGTCCATGGTTAAAGATCTGATGAGAATTCATTTGACAAGGAAATGTAGTTATTTCTGTGACAGACAATAACTTAGGATAATAATTGGACAATGAGAGTATTGACAAGTTTCTGTAAACTTCAGATAATTTCTGGGATTCCTATGTTAGTAACATATAGCCATACACAGATAACCTAAGAAGGTTTACATTCCTTCTTATCTGACAATGCTTCTCACATAATTTAACATGCCAAATAAACCACCAAATAAACCTAAGTAGTTTAACATCTCTATTTTACAAGGTGAGACAAATCCTTTGAGATTTTTCAGAGACCCTCTATGAAATCTCAGAGTTACTTTGGGTCAGAAAGACTCCATTTAGAAAACTAGTTTAAGAAGTTGTCAAAATGTCAGAAAGTTTGAACATTTGACTACATAGGATCTCAGCTCATTATGAAATAATACCTATTTAACTAGAGTGACAACAGAAGATTTTGATGGCAAATACACGAGGTTACACATAGCTGTGAATAAAACTTAGCTCTTAATATTGAGAAGACTGGCTTTTCTTAAGTAATCGAAGACCTGATAAACACAACATAAAACGTAGTAAATTATTTTGGTAAGACACGAATCTTGCTTTCCAGGTTGATTACACAAATCTCTTATCAAGAGACCAAGAAACTGTCGTCACCCTCTAACAGAGAGAAAACCAAATTCTAATTTTGCACCAAAGTACTTTTGATATTAAAACTCGTTCTTTCAAAACTTAAATAAATCCATTCCAATTTTAGTTACCTTAACCACACATAAAATTACTTTTCAAAGATTCCTTGTCCATGTATCTTCTATAATTTTAAAAAATATCCAATCAGATTTTGTCTTATGTTTTTTCTATTTCTCATCTGAAGTTTACAGTTGTTCGTTCTATTTTCCTTACCTACTTTTCCTACACGGTTGTTTCCTTTCACCCTTATTATTTCTAAGTACTTTTAATCCCATATATTGATTAGAATTCTTAACCCTTAGAATCCTTTATTCCTAGTGAAAACTAGGAAGCAAGCAATTGTGGGCTGCCTGCTATACTAGCATTCTAATAGACTAGTAGACTAATTTACTAATAGACCCAAATATTTCTAGTTCCTCTGTAAGAAAGGAAGCCAACAGTGGATAACCTATGTTCAGTAATTAATGTTTCAGCAACATTTTGTAAGTTTTATAGGTTTTTATCTTATTTGGAAATGCTCTGGATACTCAGTGAATAGCTATCATTCAGCTTATCTCAGTATAACTTCAAGATTTCAAGTTACCAAGAAGATTTTGGAAATTATTATTAAGTAGACATACCATAAAGCATAATTATTATTGAAAAGTTTATTTATAAACTTTTATTTTATTTATTT
>NC_048218.1:173195971-173262577 GCF_002007445.2 Ailuropoda melanoleuca
ATGTCAACCTTAGTTCCTTAAAACTGTCTGGTTATATCTGATTTCATGCATATTCTCAAATATGACATTCTAGTCAAAGCCTTAGTTTCCAGTTATGTCCTGTTACAAGGACAACAGATTCTCGTTGAACTGTCACAAGTAACTATGTTGCCATGAAAATAAGAAAACTCAATAAGTTTCTGAATTCTAGAGAAATCAGGAAGGGAGAAAAATTAAATTTTATTTTTTAGTGATCTCTACATCCATCATGGGTCTCGAACTTACAACCCCGAGATCAAGAGTAGTATGCTCTCCTGACTGACAGACGCCTCGTAAATGTTTCAATTCTGTTTACATAGGTGTACTTTATACAATTACTGTAAGTCAGAGATAGCTTATGAGAAAAGAAAAAAGTTTTTCTTAAATCTGCAAAATAAAATATTAAGGAACCAGTAATATTTCAAAGAAAAATTTATACAAAATATAATTATCCTCATTAGTTCATTTAATACCATATTGTTAATTCTTGTTCTGCTTGAATCCAGTTTTTTCATTGGTTCTAGAAATTCTTATCTAGTTCAGTTTTATGATCTTAAAGTTATCAGAAACCTATATTCTAGAGTACTTGTCAGAGTCCTTTTCATGAATCTCTCTGAAGATAAAGCACCTTTGCACAAGCATTAGAGTAAAACAATAACTGTAAATGACAAAAGACCTTAAGAATGTCCATGGTTAAAGATCTGATGAGAATTCATTTGACAAGGAAATGTAGTTATTTCTGTGACAGACAATAACTTAGGATAATAATTGGACAATGAGAGTATTGACAAGTTTCTGTAAACTTCAGATAATTTCTGGGATTCCTATGTTAGTAACATATAGCCATACACAGATAACCTAAGAAGGTTTACATTCCTTCTTATCTGACAATGCTTCTCACATAATTTAACATGCCAAATAAACCACCAAATAAACCTAAGTAGTTTAACATCTCTATTTTACAAGGTGAGACAAATCCTTTGAGATTTTTCAGAGACCCTCTATGAAATCTCAGAGTTACTTTGGGTCAGAAAGACTCCATTTAGAAAACTAGTTTAAGAAGTTGTCAAAATGTCAGAAAGTTTGAACATTTGACTACATAGGATCTCAGCTCATTATGAAATAATACCTATTTAACTAGAGTGACAACAGAAGATTTTGAAGGCAAATACACAAGGTTACACATAGCTGTGAATAAAACTTAGCTCTTAATATTGAGAAGACTGGCTTTTCTTAAGTAATCGAAGACCTGATAAACACAACATAAAACGTAGTAAATTATTTTGGTAAGACACGAATCTTGCTTTCCAGGTTGATTACACAAATCTCTTATCAAGANACCAAGAAACTGTCGTCACCCTCTAACAGAGAGAAAACCAAATTCTAATTTTGCACCAAAGTACTTTTGATATTAAAACTCGTTCTTTCAAAACTTAAATAAATCCATTCCAATTTTAGTTACCTTAACCACACATAAAATTACTTTTCAAAGATTCCTTGTCCATGTATCTTCTATAATTTAAAAAAATATCCAATCAGATTTTGTCTTATGTTTTTTCTATTTCTCATCTGAAGTTTACAGTTGTTCGTTCTATTTTCCTTACCTACTTTTCCTACACGGTTGTTTCCTTTCACCCTTATTATTTCTAAGTACTTTTAATCCCATATATTGATTAGAATTCTTAACCCTTAGAATCCTTTATTCCTAGTGAAAACTAGGAAGCAAGCAATTGTGGGCTGCCTGCTATACTAGCATTCTAATAGACTAGTAGACTAATTTACTAATAGACCCAAATATTTCTAGTTCCTCTGTAAGAAAGGAAGCCAACAGTGGATAACCTATGTTCAGTAATTAATGTTTCAGCAACATTTTGTAAGTTTTATAGGTTTTTATCTTATTTGGAAATGCTCTGGATACTCAGTGAATAGCTATCATTCAGCTTATCTCAGTATAACTTCAAGATTTCAAGTTACCAAGAAGATTTTGGAAATTATTATTAAGTAGACATACCATAAAGCATAATTATTATTGAAAAGTTTATTTATAAACTTTTATTTTATTTATTTAATTAATTAATTAATTAATTTTTTAAAAAGATTTATTTATTTGACAGAGAGACAGCCAGTGAGAGAGGGAACACAAGCAGGGGGAGTGGGAGGGGAAGAAGCAGGCTCATAGCAGAGGAGCCCTGATGTGGGGCTCGATCCCATAACGCAGGGATCACACCCTGAGCCGAAGGCAGACGCTTAACCACTGTGCCACCCAGGCGCCCCTATAAACTTTTATTTTACTTACACCTATTTACTTTACTTGTTCTTAACAATCGTATTTAGGGAACTTATGAAAATTTCATGAGAATTAAACTGCTAGCCATCATCTTAAGTTATTTTCTTTCTAAAACAAATTCTGTAACAGAGATAACATGAGCTTATGGGACTTTTAGTAAACCTAAGTAGAATAAAAGTGTTATACTTAGTGCTGATAACTCCAATGACATGCCTGTTTTAATTAAGCCAATAAATTTAAAGTAGCGTTTATTTACTGAAGATTAGCCTACATCATGTAAACTTGAAAAACATTGGGGTTAGATTCTATGTTTCTGAGAGTATACTTGATTTATTTAAATGCTTGTTTGTCTTTAAGTCAATTAAATAGAGCTCTTTACAGATTAACTCTGGCAATACCACCCAGAGGTAGAAAAATATCATACATCTGTAACATAGACACATAGAGATCTCGTAGCTTTCGTTTAAAAATTTTGGCCATGATGGGCACATGGGTGGCTCAGTTGGTTAAGCATCTTCCTTTGGCTCAGGTCATGTTCCCAAAGTCCTGCATTGGGCTCCCTGCTCAGTGGGGAGTCTGCTTCTCCAGCTCCCTTTGCTACTCCCCCCTGCTCGTGCACTCACTCAAGCTCTCTCTCTTGCTCGCTCTCACTCAAATAAATAAATAAAATCTTTTGAAAAAGAAATTTTAGCCATGAGACAGGTATGATGATGATGAAAAACTCCCTAGTTTATAAAATAATGGTTGCATACAAATTGTTTTTCTGGCAGATAGAGTAAGTTAAAGTTAACTGCTCAAATGGCTGAACATTTTTTTTAGAGTTACTCATTTTTGTTAAATGGTAGTTGACATGATGTTATGTTAGTTTCAGGTGTACAAATAGTGATTCTACAACTCTCTACTTATGTTGTGCTTGCCACAAACATAGCTGCCACCTATCACCACACAGCACTATTACAGTACCATTACTCTATCCCCTATGCTGTACCTTTCATCCCTGTGACTCATTTGTTGCAAAATGAAATCCTTTACCTCTTGCAACTCTTCACCAAGTTTGCCCATCTCCCTATTCCTTCTCCTCTGGCAACCACCAGTTTGTTCTCTGTATTTATGGGTCTGTTTCTGCTTTTTGTTTGTTTTGTTTTTTAGATTCCATATGTAAGTGAAATCATATGGTATCTGTCTTTCTCTGACTTACTTCACTTAGCACAATACTTTCTAAGTCCATTCATGTTGTCACAAATAGCAAGAACTCCTTTTTATGGCTGAGTAATATTCTATTCTATATATATATACACACACACACATACACACATAAAATATATATGTTTTATGATATATATATTCTATTCTATATACATATATATAATAATCTATTATTATATACCACATCTTCCTTATCCATTCATCTATCTATGAGCACTTGGGTTACTTCATATCTTGGCTATTGAAAATAATGCCACAATAAACATAGAGGTGTGTAAATTTTTGTGGATTAGTGTTTTCGTGGGGTTTTTTTGGGGGGTAAACTTAGTAACATAATTATTGGATTGTATGGTGTTTCTATTTTTAATTTTTTGAGGAAACTCCATACCACTTTCCATAGTGGCTGTACCAATTTGCATTCCCACCAACAGTGCACAAAGGTTCTTTTTCCACAGCCTTGCCAACACTTACTTCTTTCTCTCTTTTCCTTTTTTTTTGGTCTAACTATTCTGACAGGTGTAGGTGATATCTCATTGTGGTATTTCTTTGCATTTCCCTGATGACCCCAATTTTCCTGATGTTTAGCATCTTTTCATGTATCTGTTGGCCATCTGTATTTCTTCTTTGGAAAAATGTCTATTCAGATCCTCTGCCCATTTGTAATGAATTACTTGGAGGGTTTTTTGGTGTTGAGTTTTATAAGTTCTTTATTTTGGAAGTTAACCCCTTGTCAGTTATGCTATTTGCAAATATCTTTGCCCATTCAGTAGGTTGCTTTTTCATTTTGTTGATGGTTTCCTTCACTATGCAAAAGCTTTTTATTTTGGTGTAGTCCCAATCGTTTATTTTAGCTATTGTTTCCCTTGCCTGAAGAGACATATCTAGAAAAATGTTGCTAAGACAGATGGCTAAAAATTTTACTAATATTTGTGGGAAAGATTTTAAGATTTTTCATTTGCTTAATTTCCAAATAGCTTTTTTATTTTTCTTATAAGAATGACCTCTTATAAGTTTGCTTTTCAAGAAATGGCTTTGAGTTCCTAATAAGATTTTTTAAAAAGTGGAACATTTACAACTCAAAGGCACAGAGAAAAAAGTGTAAGTTTTCTCCAAGAAGGGCTTTTGTTTCTTCAATTTAGATCTTTTACAATATCTGCAAGCCTTTTAAGATAAATAGAGGCGTTTTGAGGATCGGTAAAAAAAGGACAGGTGGGGTTTGGATTCTTTCTAGAGCTGCATTTTTGTTCTCATAGAGACTCAATTAGAAGGCAAGTACAATTATTTTAAATTCTTCAAAGAATTGGGTTGCAACCTGAGTTATATCAAGATACTGACCTAGTCATCCTACTACTTTTTCCTCACTTTGCTTCTTTATATCAGGGAGAAGATCTTCGACTAAGACAGAAATCAAAAGATTCCCGTGTTCTAGATTTAAAGCTGTGTTTCTTTGCAAAGTTTTAGTAAATTCTTCCACAATGGCTTCAGAATGTTTTTCTTTCCTTCTGGGTACATAGTTTCATTTTTGCTTAGGGGAGAAGGCCTTAAAAGAATAAAGTTCCTATCAGGCTCTGAATATTAGTTCCCAATGTGGCCAACTTTTGACTACAGGGCTACTTAAAAAAAAAATCGTTGTCAGGTTTTATCTGGGAGAAATGTAAATATTCCTGGCAGTATGAACAATCCCATGGGTTGTTCTACTTGCTCAGCATTAAAACAAAAGTTTTTTTTTCACCTGAGGCCTCACGCTAGTCTCAATCCAGTTTAAGTCAGACCTAGTCTGTCCTCAGACCCTGTCCGGTTTTTAAGACACACCCAGTTCGTCCTAGACCCAGTCCAGTTTCTAAGTCGGATCCAGCCCAGTTTCTAAGTCAGACCCGGTGTATCCCTGGACCCAGTCCTTCCTGGACCCAATCTGGCCCAGTTTGACCTTGATCCAGTCCAGTTTTTCAGTCGGACCTGGGCCATTCCCTGACCCAGTCTTTCCTGGACCCAATCGGGTTTCTTTCTTTCTTTTCTTTCTTTTCTTTCTTTCTTTTCTTTCTTTTCTTTCTTTTCTTCCTTTCTCTCTCTCTTTCTCTCTCTTTCTTTTCTTTCTTTCTTTTTTAAGATTTTATTTATTTATGTGACTGAGAGACAGGCAGCTAGAGAGGGAACACAGCAGGGAAGTGGGAGAGGAAGAAGCAGGCTCCCAGCGGAGGAGCCCGATGTGGGACTCGATCCTGAAACGCCGGGATCACGCCCGGAGCCGGAGGCAGACGCTTAACGACTGCGCTACCCAGGCGCCCCACCAATCCGGTTTCTAAGTTGGGCCCAGCCTGACCGTAGATCCAGTCCAGTTTTTAAGTCAGACCGTGTTGGTCCCTGGACCCAGTCCTTCCAGGTCCCAATCTGGTTCCTAAGCTTGGACTCAGGCTAACCCTGGACCCGGTGTGGTTTTGAAGTCGCACCCAGCCCGATATCGATTCAGTTTCTAAGTCGGACTCACTCCAGCCCCCCGACCCAATCTGACTGCAGCCGGTTCCTGGAACCAGAAGGGGCACGGGCGGGGGAGGCCCAAATGAGTCCGAACACTGGTAGCGCAAAAGCTTTGGAGCAAGGATCCAAACCCCAGCCATGTCCAGAGGCAGCACGAAAGCAGGAGAGTTCAAGGTTCATCTTGTTGGTTTTTGCTCCCGGGGGCTGCTGCGGGTCGCCTTTGGTTCCCTTTTCTGACACCAGAACTGTTAAAAGATAAATTGAGGCATATTAAACATTTTAAGAATTTATTTGCACACAAATTGATTCCATTTGGGCAGTGCCAAATTAGACGTGCTTAGGAGCGGCCCTTACTACTTGGGAGTCACATTTTTACCACAGAGCATGTTGCCATACTTGGGTCCTCTACTTTAGTCCTCAAACTGGAGTCAGAATGAATTTTTATTTGTTCAGAAATGTACAGGGCTGAGGTAGAAGCAATTCCAAACTATTTTGTGTAGCAGCATTCTCTCTGGAATGGCTTTGTGCCCCTTCTACCCCAGGATAACTTCGATTTAAAAGAAAGAAGAAGGCAGCTCAGTGATGAATATACATTGTTCCCATTTAATCTTCACAGAATCCTATGATGCAAGTATTATCCCTGTCACCCAGATAAGGAAACAGAATCAAAATGTTTAGGTGATCTAAGATCCCTTGGAACGAGTGTGGAGTTGGGATTTATCTGGCACTGAAGTTCTGCTGCTTTTTATACTCCCTGTTGTTTCCTTCCAGAGTGGCAACATCATTTTGCAAGGCTAAGTTCTGTTGTGTTTGTGAAAATTCACATTACTTTTTAATTATAGTACATGTAAACCTATCACTGTGAGCTTGGGCCAGTACATAAGAGCTATTTTTAATATCGTTTGTGATTATGTAGCTCTGAGAGAGGAGGAAAGGTGAAGAAATGCCATTTGTTTATGTGTAGCAAGCACTGTGATGCAAAGCCAAATAACACTGGGCGCTGTTGACAGTAATAATATTTTACCTCCTAGTGTTACAAAAATTTGCTTCATTAAACAAGATCAAACAAATGAGCCAACATGAAGTAAGCCCATTTCTAACAAGCAGGCCTGAAGAGTAAATAAACCAATAAGAAATGAGTTGGTGATTTTAAGTAAAAACCTTGGGGGAGGATGGAACAGAAGTGATTCAGGTGTCTACTTTGGATAAGTTTGAAGAGAAAGGAATCCATAAGCACACTGATAGTCCTGGTCTCAGCATGCATCTTGCTCAAATGACCTGACTTTTGGAAAAGTAGCAGAATTTAGAGATCTGTGACAGTCTAGTTATGGTCCAAAAGAACCATCTTTCCATGTATCATCAAGTACATCAATCAAAGAAAGCTAAATGCATGTAGTGCTTACTACGTGCCAAGTAAGGTAACCAACTCATCCTGGTTTGCTTGAGACCTTCTCAGGCTTAGCACTGAAAGTTTTGCATCCTGGGAGCCCCCGCAGTCCTGGGCAAACCAGGACCACTGGTCATCAATGTCAGGCTCTCTTCCAGACACTTGATAATGAGTAACACATTTATTATTTCTTATTGTCATTTATTATTTATTATCCTTATTTTACAGAGGAAGAAATGCTTGTATGGAGAGGCTAAGAAACTTGCCCAGGGTCCCATAGCCAGGAAGTGACAGGCAGGATCTGAAATCAGGCAGTATGGTTCAGTGTCAGGCTGCCTCTAGGTGGACTCCCTCTAAGCGTGTTCTGCTTTGTAATAGAGAGCGAAAGAGAAATTGTTGGGGATAGAATAATGGCTAAAAATCTAGTGCTATTCTCATGGTGCGTTATGTTGGGTATATTGGCAAGAAAACAGGCAAGCATGGAGTCTGAAAGAGTTTCAGCCTGTGGGAAGTTTAATTAACCCAACCTGCGTGGCCAGGGAAGGCATGAGATACTATCTCGAGGACCCTGTCTCCTGCTTGACACCGTGGCTGGTCAATAAGCCTCCGACAGTGGGAGCTGTAGGAGAAGGGATATCGATGACAGTGGCACAGAAAAGCGGAAAGTGTTGCAAAGGAGGAATATGAACTGCTCAGGACCTCCAGGGCAGCAGGGGACAGGATGGGAGATTTGGGGTACAATCAAACACCTGGTGATTGTCTGCAGGGCTATGGTAGGGTTGGTCTGTGCTCTGTGTGGTCCATTGAAGTCTGGGTTAAATGAATACATAGCACTGAGGTTTCCTGGCTAGAAGATTCGTAGACATATCCATGATGGGCTGCTGATATATTAACAACAACCCCCCAGAAGCAACAAACAGACAAACCAGTTTACAATCATTTTTTCTGGAGGGTGTGAACTCTCCTTTGTTACACAGGAGTTAGCAGGTTTCAGAGCTTTCCCTGATTTGAAAAACTGTAAGCACTGTCCTTTACTGCTGTTTGTGTGTCATGCCTTCATTTGGACAATCATACATAACCCTGGGGGCACGTGACGTTCTTCCGGGAAGCTCTAAGAAATATCCACATCCAGGCCTTTCCCAGACTCTGGTTGTTTTGCAGGCATCCCCCCAGCTGATTTAAATGTGAAGCCCAGCGTTTGACCCTGAACCAGATCATTACCTTAATGAGGGACTATGACCTGGAATTGCTGGATATCCTCCTTCTGTCTGTTGTAAGCAGGAGCCCAGGACACAGAGGGCCATGGGACATTGTGACTAGGAGTAGTTGATGTGGCTTAGTGTAGAGCAGCAGACTTGTTAGTGGTATTAGCTAACCCAGAACAAGCACTCAGTGGGGTCTAATATTGTCTTTCTGGAAGAGTTAGTGCTACAGGTGCCAATTAAATGCTTGTAGAACTTAGCATGTTACAAATGTGCGCACCATCAAGAGGAGACAGTCTCTGTGAGAAAGGATGATAGGCATATGGAAGGAAGTTCTCTGCCTTTCCCAAAGAGTTGTACTGATCTACAAGCACTGTGGACACAGCTCACTTTGGGAGGGGACGTCTTGTCTCTCATTTTTCCTTTGGCTTCACTTGTAATGGATCTCGGCTCTCTTATTATTGGATCAGCTATTGGTCATCTGTGATATACTGCCTTCTTCCGGCTGACATGCATGCACTTGTACAGGCTGTAGGGTTTTATTTCTGCCGTGTTCTCATTGTGCTAATGAATGCCCTCTAATGTTTGGCTTTTCTGATCCTGAACCCCGGTGGCTTGGAGTCCATGCTTGGTGAACTTGGGGAGGACTGGCCAGGACCTTCTCTTTGTGCCTTTGCCTACTTGGAATGTTCTATGTTTCTATGTTCTATGTTTTGGCTCAACTTGCCACATCGTGCCCACCAGGCTGAGTGTAGGCTGAATGAAGTCAAGATCCCCGGCTTTCTGCAGCTTTTCTCGTCCTTTGATACTTGTAAGCTGATTGAGAACTGCCTTATTCCAGGAGGAACCCTTTGCCTGACTTACTACCTCTCTCACCTTCTCTGAGGGTTTAAATTGATCATAGGCAGAAGTTAATTGGAGATAAAAGTTTACAATTAGTCAGGTTGTAGCACAATATCCATATAATCTAAAGTAACTGGGGTTCTCTCAGTGTCGTTGAAATGTACAAAGGTATTCTTCCAATGCGTTTTTCAAAACCTAGATAAATTGCTTGTCATATAAAATGCATTGTTAAAGTTTGCATTTGAGTCATTGGATTAAATGAACCTTTCAACACCTTTCAGAGGAAAAGAGATGGTGTTTGGTGTGATGAAATAGTCAATGCTTGGCTTCATACTTACGTGGTACAGCAATCTTCTGGGAAGACTTGACTTAAAATGAAAAATAAAAAGAAATAAACCAATGAACTGACTCTGTATCAGATATAATTTTTTTTTAATGACACCTTCTGGGATATTCCCAGGAAGGAAAATGATATCTAAAGCTCCTGACTTCCTTTGATCCACTATTAAAATGATTTCTAATCCTCCTCCCCTGACTCAACATCCACTACTACCTACTAAACAATTAATTACTCAGATGCTAAAAGCTGTCTGGATTTCCCTTTCCTTCAAAAGCAAGTGTTACATTCTGCTAATGTCACAATTAGCAGGAAGCTGGAAGCCAATCTCTGACCTGTGAACTAATAGAGAAGACTAAGAGAAGATCTGATTAGTGTATTAGAAAGGGTTTAATTTTCTTTTCTCTTTAATTTTCTTTATTCTGAACCTATGTTTTAGAGAACTATTTGAAAGATTCTGTCAGTTTGGATTTCATTCAGATAGTCTTGGAGAAGATATTTGGAGAAGAGCTTAAGGTCACTCTTAGAGATGCTTTATGTCCTTTGAATAATGTTGTCCTGTTACTTTTATGGAGAATAACCAATGACAGAAACTCCCTGATCCTACTTTGCCTACATTCCATAGTTCACTTGTCTCGTGCCTTTGCTTCCCTCATCTCATTCTCAGACTGTTTGTGTCTTGACCTTCCTGCTGACTTAAAGGTTATATTTTGTTCAAGTATTCTTATCTGCTTATTCCTCATTTTAATCTATACCATGATTATTTTTCTTAAAATTTAAAATAACTGTGGGCAGGAGCCTGGCTCCTGCTAACATGGTGCTCTTGCTTATTCCTCATTCATATATCTATATCATGATTATTGTTCTTAAAATTTAAAGTATCTGAGGGTAGGGTCTTGTTACTGTAAAGCAATGATCCTGTAAAATGGATGGTGATGATCATAAAACAAGTAAGAAATCAAATTTGTATATGTTAAAATGGTTATAAGAAACATTTACATCTTTGGATAAAATTTATATTTTCTTTTCTTTTTTTTTTTTTTTTAAAGATTTTATTTATTTATTTGACAGAGATAGAGACAGAGCGAGAGAGGGAACACAAGCAGGGGGAGCGGGAGAGGAAGAAGCAGGCTCATAGCGGAAGAGCCTGATGTGGGGCTCGATCCCATAACGCCGGGATCACGCCCTGAGCCGAAGGCAGACGCTTAACCGCTGTGCCACCCAGGCGCCCCTAAAATTTATATTTTCATTTAGCAAGATCTTGAAAATAATATCACGGGCACTGGTCACATGAAAATGTGTAAAAATTTTCTTCTTAGAATTCAGATTTTTATTGAGCACCTACTTACTTGACTTCTACCAAGCTGTCCTATTTGGGTGGAGTCCCAGATTATCTTGCAGGCCCCAGAGGGGAGGGGGAAGAGTAAATGAAGTGAGATTCTGGCAGGCCAAGGGTTGCTGTGGCAGAGTGGAGGTGTCCTTGTAGCTGAGAGTCACGGATAAACCTCCTGGGCCGGGACTGACTGCTTCAATGAGAGAAGATGGGCTTAAATCAGTCACGAGGTCTTAAGGAAACAGAGGGCAGAGCATGAATCCTACCACCTGCTGAATTTAACAGCTGCCAAATTTAACAGCAGAAACACCCAGGGGCAGGCTCCGTGGTGTGTCTATGATTGCCAGTCCAGAGAAAAGCATGAGGATAGGGAATATAAATCCCAGACCTCCCCCTACTGTCAGGAGGACACAGGAAACACACCTTATCTGCCCAGATGTCCTCTTGCAGGAGAGAAGGAAGCGAGAGGACCTGGACATTTATCCAGAAAAGACTGGGTTCTCTAAAAAAAGTAGACTGATTTACAAGATTGGAATAAACTCAGATTTATCAATACTCAGCAGGTGGGTGCTAATGAGAAAGATTAGATTGGTTACAGACAAAATAAAGAAGCTGACGTTTCTCTGCACATTTGTGTGAACTGAGTGATATTTTGGTCCCCTTTGCTGTGTGTGTATGTGGGTGAGGTAGGGCAGTCACTGGGCGAAGGAAGAGGAAGCAGTGATACAGCAGGAAAAATTTGGAACTGGTACTTGGGTGGTTCTGGCAAGCGGTCACCAGCGTTCCCCACCCCCAACTTTCTTCCATTGCACAAGAGCACTGCCATCTGTTAGACAAAATAGAATGAAATACGGGCTGGCCAGAAATAAAGGCAACACACACAGGATGTGTTATTAATGTGATTTCGGGGGATCATGAAAGACTTAATAGAAGAAGTAGCCTTCGAGATGTATCCTGAAAGACAAGTAGAATTTAAAAGGAGACCATTCAAGAGCTTAGAAGCAAGGGAATTTAAAACAAGCTTAGGAAAAAAGGAAATGTCCAGTTTGTTCAGGTTGGAGAACACGGAGGGAGGGAGTTGAAACGTGTGGATGAAGAGGTGGTACGTGGCCAAGCCGGGAGGGGCTGGGAGGGCAGGACGCGGAGTTTGAACTTTATCCTGCAGATTGTTGGTATCTGCACGTGGAGTTTGTTCATCTCCTTCTGCTGAGACTCCTTATTGACTCTTCTTAGACGACAACCTCATCTCCTAGAATGGATTGAATGACATATCCTGTGAGGAGCATGAGAAAAAGACGCTCTGAGTCAGATAAGTTTGGAAAATGTCCCACATCAAATTCTCCTCTCGGAGATGCACAATATACAATTGCATGTTAAAAGTGCTAAGAAATCCTGCGGTAAAGAAATCTGTTTGTCACTGTTTATGTTTGTAAGCCCAGCATGTGCTGTACCTATGAGATTATGGAATACTTTTCTTTTAAACACTAATTCTTCTTAGCATCCTCTAAAAGTAATGCTTTGCCTCTGACTTATATCGCTCCAGTTCCTCACAGGAAAGCTGCAGACTATTCACGATCTGGGCTTTGTTCAGTGCATTTCTTTTCCTTGAGCATTTTCTGAGCGCAGTATTTCTCAAGACTCACCTGTTATTTCCTCTTTAGAGACTTTTTTGCTGATCAGGGAAGAATTTTTTTTGGTGGGGGGTAGCGCTCTGCTGCACCTTTTTTGATCTGTTTTTTATGATTATTGGTTTTCTTCACTGTTCTTTGAGTCCCTAGAGGGTAGAACACACAACCTTACGAATTTCCGTATTTCCATCATTTAAGACTGGCACATAGTTTAGGTCGAGTATAATAAAGTTTACATCAGATGTGCTTTTTAAAAAAGATTTTATTTTTTAAAAGATTTTACATATTTATATATTTATATTTATATTTTTATATTCATGGCGGGGGGAGCGCAATCCCAGGACCCTAAGATCTTGACCTGAGCCGAAGGCAGATGTTTAATCAACTGAGCCACCCAGACGCTCTTAAAGATTTTATTTTTAAGTAATATCTACACCTAACATGGGGCTTGAACACACAGCCCCAAGATCCAGAGTCCCATGCTCCACCGACTGAGCCAGCCGGGTGCCCCTACATCAGATGCTTTAATAAGAAATTTTGATGCAGCCAATACGCTTTGCAATATTTTTAACCCTAACAGTTTATTACCTGGGGATGCTTTCTTTTTCCAGGGGCCCGCTGTTGTAGCCTGCCATCTCTTGCTTTTTACTCTGTGGGCCGTAGGCTCTCAGATGGTTAGAGTGAGCTATATACGTTTTGGTGTGAAGAATAACTTCTAACTCAGGCCCAATAGGATTTATTTTGGGCAGAGCTTGGAAATGATGAAATCTTACTCTGTGCCAGGCGCCCTTCTACATGCTTTACATGAATGAGTTCATGTAACTGTCATAACACCAAAGATGCATATTTATTTCTTCCATTTTACAGACCAAAGGGCTGAAGCTTAGCGAGGACAAATGTCACCCAACCAGGGCCAGTCTCAGGATTTTCTTCCAGATCTCTTTGCCTCCAAAGTGTGAGTCTTAACTCCTTCTGGTTGTAGGCATTACTTTTTCCTTTTTCAAGTACACTACTGTTTAGAGTAGTTTTGGGTTCACAGCAAAACTGAATGGAAAGTAGCACATACCCCCCGCCCCCACAAGCACATCTTTCCCTGCTGTTAGTAGTCTGCACTAGAAGGGTATGATTGTTGCCATCAATGAACCTACGTTGGCACATCAGTATCACCCAAAGACCGTAGTTTACATTAGGGTTCATTCTATGGGTTTTGGCAAATGACTCCATGCATCACTTTTGAACCGTTTTGCACATTTGCTCAAGCAGGGTTCTTTTGTGGACTGATAGGAAAGCCTGGTGGGTCCCAAATCCAGTTTCAAGAAACTTGATGCTTTCAGTTCACTTAGGAAAACTGAGCTCCTGGGGACTGACTTTAAGCTAACAAGTCTCATGGATTTATTTATAAACAAGCGCTAACTTAATATTCAGTGGGGATTTGCCTTTTTTTGTCATAGAAAACCCTCATTGACAAGGCATTGTCAGGCAAACATGAACCTATGAGATGATGGTACAATTAATTGAGTAGCCTTGAAGGGTATTTCTTGGGGTTGTGGCAAAAACGGGAGAGTCACTCCTGCTTTATTTACCGCTGAGTAGGTATTTCTAATGACACATCTTCCAGGTCTCTCTGAATAAACCCCAACAAATGTTTCTTCTTTGACTTCACATTTTCTAAACTTCGTGCACAGTTCAGTGCACATCACTGTGTCTGCATTTATTATAAGCGTGTAGTCATCCAGTTTATCCAAAGTCAAAGCCCAGGCTATAGTGATTTCTATTTGGACTGGGGACCTAAGGAGATTTAGAGACACCCTGATCTGTGCACAACTCATTTCAAAATGCCTCTCGATGGTCACTCCTGCAGAAGGCTAATCACATTCATTCCACTTTAATTAATATAAATTTCAGTTGCAGAGGATGGCTTTTCTAATTTTGTTCCCATTTTTTATGGGTGACTTTTACTTAGGCCTCGCAGTTTCTTATGCACTGATTATTCAAAAAGTCAGAGGGACCAAAAATATCATCTTGTCATTCCTTTAGCAGGGTTCATCTGAGACTGGGAGGCTGGTGATAACGTGGCATATATGTATAACAACTAGTATGTGTTTCAGGTTTATTTATGCTTATTCAGAGTCTGGAATGAATGTCTCATATATTAAAGTCATACAAGAAAAATTACTTGGCAAAATACAAGTCTTAGAAAAATTAAAATAGCGAGAAATAGAATCATCAATTCCATCATTTTCCTCAAAATCCCCCTCCGCCAGCTTCACCCTGGCTTCTGACTTAGGCTGCATATGAAATTTTGACGATGTGGGTTCCATCCTGACCCAACCTCAGTTGTGTACCTTGTGTTACCAGGACAGTATTATTCTCCTGGGTTCCGAAAACCAGGATCTGCCAAATTTAGTGTCACTTTCTATTGAGGATGGGATGTGAGCCACTACCTTCAAAGGGACATTGTGAGTACTCATTTTGTCAGGCTTCTGGGTGATAAGGCTTTTGTTTGTCAGCTTTCAATTAGCACATGCGAGGTCTGAACATAGATAAAAGAATGTAAGTCTGTCACCAGTGACTGTGGATTTGTTCCAAACATTAGTGGTTTTCTCTCAGGCTATTCTTTAATTATGACATAGAGCAATTGAGACTTTTTTTAAACAGACATCAAAGCCCTCACCTTTACCTCCTGGTTAAACTTCTTTAGTTTAATACTATAAAACTTGTGCTTGATTCATGTCCCAAGATTGTAAATCTTCTTGAGGGCTCTTACTTTAAAAAAAAAAATGCATTGCTATTTAATGGGGGAAAAAAAATCCAAGTTGGTTATCTATTTTCTAGTGAAAGTTCTTTCTGATTTTGAGCAGTGAAATAGTCACACCATTTGGAAAATCAGACTATCTTACTTTCCGAAAACAAAGGTACAGTTTTCCTTAAATATGTCCCTTTTGAAATTAGTGGCGAAATTGATGTCTCCCTTTCTTAATCACTAAGCCAGAGTGGTATAGAAAAAAAGGGCTTCTTCATTGTATGCCTCTTCTCTTTTCCTTAAGATGTAGGATCAAATTAAAATGTAAAAGGACGGTCAAGAAAATAATTACATGGGGTGCCTGGGTGGCTCAGTCGGTTAAGCGTCTGACTCTTGATTTTGGCTCAGCTCATGATCTCAGGATTGTGAGATGGAACCCCTTTTCGGGCTCTGCACTCCAAGCTTGGTGTGAAGTCTGCTTAAGATTCTCTTCCTTTCCCCTCCCCCTCCCACCTCTCTAAAATAAATAAATACATACACCCTGCTCATTGTTCTTGCCGAAGGAGAGCCCAGTTCTTCAAGCTATAATAAGGTTACTCTTGTATGTGTTTTCCCTCTCTGTGCAGACATTAGTTGAAGTAAATCCCATTTCACTTAATAACTGCTTGGATTAAGGACGTTTTCTGAAAAGACTAATTTACATAGAGTAAGCTGATTTGAATAATTGTTACTAGCTTGGATATTGGAAACAAAACACACACCTGCAATTTTATAAAAGATTTTGGCTTGATTGGCATGCCTCAGGTGTTTCTTCCTATATGAATGAGGTTAAACTTTACATATGATATTTATGCATCAGGAGAGAGGGCTGCAGAGAAATTTCCGTACGAATAAATTCTGTGGCAACTAGTTAGGAGGCACTTTGCCTACAAGTCTGTACTTCCGTAAATTACAAAAATATGAAACCGAAGATAGAAGGAAAAACTAATTCTTCCGGACCTAAAGATTTAATTTATCTTTATGAAGTCCTATACAATGGCTAACAATATTTAGTTTCATAAAAAATGGGTAAATGTTAAGAATTTCATTATATTTGGAAGTTAAATACTTTTTGTGATAGTCAAATAAAATTTTATGAAAATCGTTTCATTCAATTTTGTCAAAGAGCCAAGATGCACTAATAATGTATAGTTTATGTCTAGAGTTTC
This sequence comes from Ailuropoda melanoleuca, assembly GCF_002007445.2. NCBI lineage: Eukaryota > Metazoa > Chordata > Mammalia > Carnivora > Ursidae > Ailuropoda > Ailuropoda melanoleuca. The sequence continues at coordinate 173,212,639 of NC_048218.1, forward strand.
ATAGCATTTAGGCAGAAGTCCCCAAACTGTCTCTGTAAACAGCAAGTACCATAGTGTCTGGTAATTTTTTTTACTGTGTCCCTAGGCCAAAAAAAATACATAGTATACCTGTTTATTAAGTATTTAGGCCCAAGAAACTTAATAAGTATTTATGCCTTAACGTCATGGAAGCCATTTCGAAAAATAATACACATAGAGTGAAAAGAAAAATAACACTTTATTTTATTCTTACATACCTACAATTATTTACTGAGTATGTGTCTGACTGTTGGGCCCTGCATGCCCGCTCCAACTCTAGTCAGATGGAACTACCACCCTCATTTCTTGTTTTATGTTGATTCTTGTTTAGTTCTTGCTTCGTATCACAGAAACATCTGAAAGTGTTTCACGAAGATGTGATGCTGTTGTAATACGTATGTGTATATCTTCATGATGTACACCTGAAACGAATACAGTTTTATACATCAATTGTACCTTAATAAACTGGGAAAAAGATATAACATCGTCAAAAGGAACGTAAGTAGATCTGACGTAGAAACTGAATTATCTCAGAGCTGCAATTTGTGTGGTGTCTGACGGTTGTCCCTGTGTTTCCTCTGACAATTAAAATGTGCTGTGGCACCCTTATGGATTTGCTTTGGCTCCCCTGGCTGGCTCTGTGCAGTTTGAGAAGGGCAGCATTTAGGACAAAGTATTTTTAAAAGTTTTATGATACGTCTTAATATAATTAAACTATCTAAAACTACATTTCTTATAGTGTTCTCAGTTCTTGCACTGATATTAGTCATTAACTGCCTAAGAAGGTATTGGCTATATATATATATATATATCTCATATACTCGCTAAGCATCCTTCTGCCATAATTACTTTAATATATTGCAGAAATAATGGTAATGTTTTGCAAAATAAATATTTTCTTTTCTTTTTTTATTATTATGTTCAGTTAGCCAGCATACAGTACATCATTAGTTTTTGATGTAGTGTTCAACGATTCATTAGTTGCATATAACACCCAGTTGCTCATCACAACACGTGCCCTCCTTAATACCCATCACCCGGCTACCCCATCCCCCTACCGCCCTCCTCTCTGTAAATATTTTCAGAAAGGCTGTCTGTAACTTTCCAGAAAACCAGTAGATAAGCAGCCCTCAAATGGATTCAGACCAGGATGGACCCAGTTGGAGACTGGAGTAAATGACCAGATGGAAGGGTGATACCAGAAAACCCCACTTCCTAAAGCATTTACCTGACTCGCTGCGACGGCATTAGTGTGTTCTGCTTTGTTTGGAATTCTTGTGCTTGGAATTACACCTTTGTGAACACAAGAAACAGAGTGCCTGGGGTTCAGGAGATTAGTGCTAAAGTAAGCATCTCATCTTGGAGAAGAATAGAGAGCACATAGTGGATCTGGCCTTCTGCCGGTGTTGCTTCATGCACTGAGTATCGGATTAATTGTCCGTTAGCTTGAGAGGACCGGAGTTGTGGGGTTTGGATGAAGAACAGATAGGTAAAATTCAGAGTGCAGGGTAGTCCTGGGGAGGGCAGGATTGGGTCAGACATGGAACAGGCATGAGGCAACGTGAAGGCAAGAATGAGATCAGACGAAGATGCAAGAGATAAAGAAGGACTGGATCTGCAGATGACTGTGCCCATTTGAATGGTGGAGATGGGCTCCTAGGGATCAGCTACTTCCAGTTGTTGGCTAAACAATCCCGTTGGGTGGTCCTTAAATTCTTCACTCACCACTTAATAGTGTGCAAGACATCCTCGTACATAATCTTTGTGTACGTCTCCAGTAATTTCCTTAGGACAAATTCCTAGATGGAAAATTGCTGTATTGCCGAGTATAAGTGTGTTAAGACTTTTGATGCACTTTGTAAAAGTTTTCCTTTAGTCCACCATTAGTGTTCAGATCCTAGAGTCCTTGGGCAAGTACCCCACAGGACAGTTATATCTGTACATAGCAAGGATAAGACGGATTCTGCCACCTCTTAAAAGGCCAGATATTGATTCACTGAGAAATACTAGATTTACACTAAAAAGCAAACAATAAGTAGGGTTTAATAATAATCATTTATAGTCACTTCTGAGCATCTGTAAATACAGTGAAATTCTGGCTGCAAGTTGTACTTCCTCCCAAAGAATGGGAATACCAAGGCTGAGTGGCTGAAGGCCTCTCTTTGGTGTGGTCAGCATACTTTTACCTTGCTTAAGGGAAGTGTCAAAACTGACCTCGTTATTTTACCCAAAAGTCTGCTCTTCTTTTTCTTTTCCCATCTTTGCGAATAGAACTACTGTTCTCACATCTGGCCAATGCACACTGGGAATTATACAAAAATACTACTTTAGGCCCCCACACAGACCCAGCAGCCAATTTTTACCAATTCCTATCAGTTGTATTCCTTAAATATCGTTCAAACGTCCCCAATTCTAGTGCCCTCATTTACACCTTCGTCATTTCTTGTTTCCTAATGTCCTTGCTACCTTCAGCTAATATGACCTCTTCTCCAGTTTATTACACGGACACTAGACTGAAATCTCTACAGTGCGTATCAGGTTGCCACGTTCCTGCTCAGGATTCTGAATACTTCTACTGCCCACAGAATAGAAACTAACGCTTACGTGGTCCCATTAGCTCTAAAGCCCTTTGCCATGCCGCATAGCCGGTATCACAGAACATCCATGCACTGGTCATGGTTTTCGTCCTGAAGTGCTTGCCAGCTCCCCTTTGAGGTATCATAGCCTGACATGGGTCTTATCCCTCCTGTTTTTAATGTATGATTTATCTTCCTAAGCACAGCCTTGCTTTCACCTCCCTTGACTTCTTACACCCTGCCCTGCCTATTCTTGAGAATCTCCCTTTGTCCTTGTTGCTCTCAGTTGCTGTGGAGAAAGATAACAAGAGTTCTACTAGAATCGGTGCATCAGTTCTGAGTGAAACTCTGTTCCGAGGGGAGGGGAGGGGCAAAACTTTCCAAAAGGGGTTCAGGGGTTCAATTGCCCAAGCATCAGGATTGAGGGTCTCTAGCGCCACAACCAAGGCCAACCATGACTATTAGGGGCAAAGTTCCATCTCAGAGTTTTGTCTTATTTGCAGGTTTTTTTGTTGTTGTTGTTGTGTTTTTTTCTCCCCAAGAAAGCTATCATAGTAGTGCTGTAGAGGCCATTAAACTTTTAGGAACAGAATTCCTTCTGTGGATTTAGAGAGAATGGTTTCTATTTACTAAATTATTTGCAGTGGAGAAATAGTTTAGAATTTGAAAAAGCAGGAAAGCACAATTTCCTGACTGATATCTTAGCCTATTAATAAATAATCAGACAACAGCTGAAGTAAACTGGCTATCCTGATTTTATTGTTTTTCATGCTGAAATGCAATTGATTAATGAAAGGAAACAAGAACATTGCTTATGATAAATAAAATAAACTCATCTTATTCAAATACTTTTTAATGGTTACAGTTAAAGAAAAATACTCAGAATAAATGCATTTTAGGCAAATAAAGAATTGACATTAGTGTTATTTACCTTAATAATATGACTAAAATATTTATAATTCACCTGTTCAGTCTGAAGTGTTTTGCTGTCAATTCCTTTACAAGATCTTATTTTTGATTAGCTTTTCCATGAAAATTATGACCATTAAATTTTCTTATGTTTATAGAAAATAAATACATATATTGAAATAAAGCAGTGCTGTAAAATGTGTACTAGACCTTTAAAAATCAAACTTGTATTTATATCTTTGTTATATTTTTTAAAAATTATCATATATATAATACTTTTATGTTAGAAAGGTTTTCTTGGCTTTTAGTCATACCGTGTATGAATGAAGGAGGATGACTTAGTTGGGAAACTATCTGGAGTTCAAACGGGTCATAAGGTCTATTTTTGTTGGAGAGGCGCGGGAGGCCACAAAAGGGGATCACAGAATGGAGAGAGAAGGCAATATTTATGAAGATTGAAATCCCAGAGAAGCCACACTAAAGAAATGCTCTCAAATGTATGTAAATATATTATCTATATTTTTACCGACTATAAAATAAATATTCATCAGATTAATAGTTAATAAAATGTCAAAGAGTAAGAGATTGGAAGGTACAAGATTACATTTTTTTAATGGGAAAAGAGAAAATATTTATGTTTAGGCAACTGTTGATTTTCAAACATATTGTGAACTTTTTCCATATCAAAATAATTGCCTCTCACTAAGAAAAGCTTTCACTGACACCCCGTCTTGAGTAGTAAACATATTGTAAAACCCATTCAACTGATTGATAGTTTTTGGCTTTTAGGAGAGTTTTCAATAAGATAAAGAGACTGAAGTGGAATGAAAGGAGACCATCTGTTTCAGTGTTGAATGTGATTTTTTATTATTAATATAACAATTAGCAATTGATAATTATTCCAGATAAAAGCTGCATTCATAAATATTTAAAACAAGGCAAGTGAGTGGTTTGGTTGGGTAAGTTGGAGAGGATTTGGATTGATGAAACCAGAATTTAGTGGTTATATAGTTTGTGTTTTTTGTTAAATTCTGAGTGGTATTGAGATATAGAACAGCATTAAATTAATTTCTTTTTTTACTCTCGTTTTTGTGCAATTCCCCACATTATACCCTTTGCTATAAAACACGCCATGTTCAATTAAGGTATGCTAGCATGTTGACGTATTTTTCAACAACTCTGTTGAAATCTCATGAATTAGGTCAGCTTACGGGGTCAAACTAATACATGCTAAATGCTTGTATGTAATTTTTTAGCTTGAGACAGTCTCAGAGGCATTTATTTGACAAACTCCTAAGAATAATTGGTTCTCCAACAACCTTGGCAGAACAGGGTTTTCAAGCATAAAGTGGTCCTCTTTCATTCCTTTCCTGTAGCTCATTTTAAGTAGCATCTTACAACAATCCCAATTTTAAAGTTACTTCTATTCACCCAGTGAAGGTAACTTGTTTCTTTTGATCTTTTGGTCCCTGGGTCTTTAAATTGCTTAGAACTGTTCTCTCAAACTGTCACTGTTAATCATGCACATTTGTTTTGCCTTATGCTTTTACTAGGTTGGAATTTACTAACTTTTTTGCATGATCCTGTTATACCGAGACACTTAACATCTGCTATAAATGATTTATTAAGATTTAGTGAAAAATTTTTTCAACATATTTAAGGATTAAACTTCCCTGAAAACATAAATGATTTACCCATATTTCAGTACTCTCCAAACCTTTCTAATTACAATTAAGGTATCATTTTATTTTATTATTATTTTGGAGCCCCAAGTTGTCACAACTTATCTTTCCTTTTATGCAGCATTTTCCCCTTAAACACATTCAGAAAACTTTCATTTTATCCAGATAAGTATAGGACTTTGGTTGCAATTTCTTTTTAGATTAGATGCATGTTTCAGGATATGGGAGATTTTGTGATTTTCAGAGTAATTCAAAGTCCTAGGCTAGGAATTTAACCCAACAGATGGAAAACACACACACACACACACACACACACACACACACACACACACAGTGGAATTTGATGCTCATTTGTTTTTTTATATTGTTCACACCAAAGGTTATTTTATTCAAATGGGTAAAATCACTTGGGTCACTGAAGCTAATGTAGTAAGTCTAGCCTTTTATGTTAAAGCATTAGCTTAATGGATTAATATGTCTCTTCTGAATAAACAGCCCTCTTGAGATTGTTTCAGCTTGTGAGTTCAATAAATTTCCCACCCCCAAAAAGCATTAGGCTTAAATAGAGTTCTAGTCCCTTGGGACATCAGCCTCACCAACTCAAAATCAAACTTTACAAGGGCCACCCATTGCATTTCCTTGCCCATGTTTCCTTCCTTCCCTGCTTGTGTTCTCACGTGTTTTGGGAGACCTTGCAGCAAAGGAGACTCAGTTGTATGGGTTTAGATCTGTAACAATTTTAACTCTATAATTAGTGACTAGGGTATGCTGCTGTATCCAAAGGCAAAAGCAGCATTTAACTTTGGGCAACTCAGTCTTTTGGAACCTGAATGACCTTATCCATACCATAAGGGAAGGACTCATATATTTTTGTGGGTAAAATGGTTAAAAGGAATATTTCCAGAGCTGCCATGAGGAGGTGGGTAATGGAAAAATGTTTTTTTTTTTTTTAGCTAAGGCAGTCAGTTGACCTGAATCCAGTAAATATTAGCTGGTGTTGTTGTTATTATTGTTAACAAAAATAAATTTGCAACGACTTTCTACAGCATGGGTCTGGAGACCACAAATTGCTGCAGCAATGGAGAACACAGGCAACATAGGATAGAGGCTCATTAGAAAGAAACCCCATTTCAGTATTAGTAAATAAGATGTCACAGGTTGGGTCTTCTTTTTGAAGAGTACATTGAAGCAAACGTCCATAAAAATCTTTCAGTAAATGTTGCTCAAAGCATACTTTGACCAATCATTAGTCAGAGACTGAGAATAATCCACAGTAGTAAAAAACAAAAAACAAAACAACAAAAGCAATTGCAGTCTGGAGGTCCATGAGTGAAACCTTCCCCTTAATGTGTTTCACCTGTCAGGATGATTTAAAAAATGAATTTGAAATTAAAGTGAAAACACAACTTCTCCAGATCTGCAGGCAGCTGCAAAGCAGTGCTTAGAGGGAAATTTATAGCATTGAATGCATACGTTAGAAAAGAAAAAAAGATCTAAAATTAATAATCTAAGTTTCCACTTTAGAAAATTAGAAAAAGAAGAGCAAATTAAATCCAAAGTAAGGAGAAAAAGAGAAATAATAAAAATTATAGCAGATATCAGTGAAACAAAAAACAAAAAACAAGGAAATCATTAGAGAAAATCAGTGAAACCAAAGGCTGGTTCTTAGAAAAGATCAATAAAATTGATAACCCTATAGCCAGTCTAACCTTGAAAAAAAAGAGGACACAGATTACTAATCTCAGAAATGAAGGAGGGGACATCACTACAGATCCCAGGGATGTTAGAAAGATAATAAAGGAATACTATGAACATCTCTATGTCTACAAATTTGATAATCTAGATGAAATGGACCATTTCTTTGGAAGACCCCATCTGCTAAATTCACACAAGAAGAAATAAGATGATCTGAATAGGCCTATATATATTAAATAAATTGAATCAATATTTAATAACAGAAAGCATCAGGCCCAGATGGGTTCCCTGGTGAATTCTACCAAATATTTAAGGAAGAAATTATACTAATTCTCTACAGTCTTTTTCAGAGGACAAGAAGCAAAGGGAATACTTCCTAACTTATTCTATGAGTTATTACCCTAACACCAACCAGACAAAAACATTACAAAAAGAGAAAACTATACAGCAATATCTCTCATGAATATAGATGCAGAAATCCTCAATAAAATATTAGCAAATTGAATCCAACAATTCATAAAAAGTTTTATACCTCATGACCAAGTTGGATTTATCCCATTTATGCAAAGCTGGTTCAACATTCAAGAATCAACGAATGTAATCCATTACCTCAATAGACTAAAAAAAAAAATCATATGATATCAATAGATAAAAAAAAAGCATTTGACAAAATCTGAAACCCATTCATGATAGAAATTCTCATTAAACTAGATATAGAGGGAAATTTTCTCCACTTGATAAAAACTATCTACAAAAATCTTACAGGTAGCATCATACTTAATGGTGACAAATGCAAAGTTTTCCCACTAAGATCAGGTACAAGGCAAGGATGTCCCCTGTCATTACTTCTTTTCAACATTGTACTATAAGCCCTTGCTAATACAGTAAAGCAAGAAAAGGGAATGAAAAATATATAGATTGGGAAGGAAGGCATAAAACTGTCTTTGTTCACAGATGACATGATTGTCCGTGTAGAAAATCCCCCCCCCCCCAAAAAAAAATTGAGTTAGGAAACTCCAAAAGCTAATAAGCAATTTTAGCAAGGTTGCAGGATACAAGGTTAATATATAAAAGTCAATTGCTTTCCTATACAACAACAATGAACAAATGGAATTTGAAATTTAAAGAATAATACCATTTACATTCCGCTCCAAAAATTGAAATACTGTGGTATAAATCTAACAAAATATGTATGTTATCTATGTGAGAGAAACTATGAGATGCAGATAAACAAAATCAAAGAACTAAATAACTAAATAAATAGATATTTATGTTCATGAATAAAAAATTGCATATTGTCAAAATGTCCATTCTTCTCATGCAATAAATGTCCCAGCAAGGTGTTTTATGGATATTGACAGACTGCTTCTAAAGTTTATAGGGAGAGACAAAAGATCCAAATAACCGACACAATATTGAAGTAAAAGACAAAAGGTGGAAGACTGATGCTGTCTAATGTCAAGACTTATTATAAACACAGTAACCTAGATAGCATAGCATTAGTGAAAGAATAGAAAAATAAATCAATGCAAGAGAATAGAGAGCCCAGAAATAGACCACATAAACAGTGAACTGATCTTTGACAAAGGAGCAAAGGTAATACTGTGGAACAAAGATAGTCTCTTCAACATATGGTGCTGGAACGTCACATGCAAGTAATATCCATGTGCATAAAAGTGAGTCTAGACACAGATTTACACTGTTCACAAAAATTAAAATGTATCATAGACCTAAATGTAAAGTGTAAAACCTTAAAACTCCTAGAAGATACCGTAGAAAACTTAGATGACCTTGGGTATGGTGATACCTTTTTAAATGCAGCACCAAAGGCATGATCCATGAAAGAAACAGTTGTTAAGCTGGGCTTCATTAAAATTAAAAACTTCTGCTCTGTGAAAGACAATGTCAAGAGAAGTAAAAGACAAGCCACAGACTGGCAGGAAATATTTGCAAAAAACACATCTGATAAAGTACTGTTACATAAAATATAGAAAGAACTCTTAAAACTCAACAATAAAAAAAAAACAAACCTTATTAAAAAATGGGCCAAAGACCTTTGACAGCTCGCCAAAGGAGACATATAGATGATAAGCATATGAAAAGTTGCTCCACATAGTACATCATCAGGGAAATGTAAGTTAAAACAACAGTGTTGTTTTATTACACACCTATTAAAATGGCCAAATCTGGAACCCTGACACCACCAAATGCTGGTGAGAGTGTGGAGCAACAGGAACTCTTATACATTGTTTGTGGGAATTTAAAATAGTACCTCCAATTGGGAGGATAGTGTGGTGGTGTCTTATCAAACCAGACATACTCTTACCATATAATCCAGCAATTGTGCTCCTAGTGTCTACCCAGAGGAGTTGAAAACTTATGTCTACACAAACATTGGCACTGGGATATTTATAGGAGCCTTATTCATAATGGCCAAAAGTTGGAAGCAACCAGGATGTCCTACTAAGTGACAGAAGTCAACCTGAAAAGGCAATACACTGGCCTGATTCCAGCTGTATGACATACTGAAAAAGGCAAAACTATGGACACAATAAAACAATCAGTGATTGTTAAAGAAAGGGCAGGGGAGATGAATAGGCAGAGCACAGAGGATTTTTAGGACAGTGAAAATAGTCTATATAACATAATAATGGTGGATACATGTCATTATACATTTTTCCAAAGCCATAGAATGTTCCTCACCAGAAGTGAATCGTAAACTAAACTATGAACTTTAGAGATTATAATGTGTCAATGTCGGTTCATCCTTGGTTAAAAAAGAAAAAGTACTATTCTGGTGAGTGATGTTAATAATGAGAGAGGCCATACATGTGTTTGGACAGGGGTACATGGGAAACCTCTGTACCTTCCTTTCAATTTTATTGTAAACCTAAAACTACTCTAAAAAATAGTTTTAAAAAAAGTGCCTCCATAATATAATTTGTCTTTCATGATTAAAAAACACACACTTGAATTAAAAGTACTTTATTCCAGTTTGCTACAGACTTCACTACGTCCAGTGTTTTCATATTGGCAAAGTTTCTATCTCTATATCCCTGTCTGGGCTTTATAGCTGATTGAGCTTATGCTCTCTGATACTCAGGCATTTGTAGTAAGGGTCCTTTTATCCTATCACAAGGATGTATAAGAAAAGACTGATGTTAAGCACTAATAGGAGTCTATCTTATTTTATTTTCTTAAAGATTCTTGTTTTTAAGTAATCTACACCCAGCATGAGGCTTGCTTCACCAACTGAGGCAGCCAGATGCCCCAATAGGAGGCTCTTTTAAACAGTAAGAAGTTTCCAGAACAAACCAAAGAGAGAAAACTTCTTTAGCTCTGGCTCGGTATTCTCTTTCTCTCTCTTTTTTTCTTTTTTCTTTCTTTCTTCTTCTTCTTCTTTTTTTTTTTTTTTAGTATTCTCATTTTGAGGAGGAGCTGGAGCTTGCTGCTATAATTTTTCTGTGGAGTTATCTACAGATGCTTAAAAATATTTATAAATAAACATTATTAGCAAACCTAACTTAGTTCTTAATTTTTAAGGTAAACGTAATATTTTTCAGTGATCCAGTTTCTGGCCTTTAAGAGATGGCAGGATTCCCCTGGCTATTGCTGTGTGCAAATAGAACTGTCCTGGGTGGACCTCATTCGAGGATTCCAATGCCATTTCTGGTGTTCATACCCAATACCCTCATGGTGGACTTTCAATTATTACTACCTTTCTGAGGAGTACTTTCACAAAGTATATCAGAAGTCTTAATACACTTAAATCCGTGATCCAGCAATTGTCCTTCTAGGAATTTGTTCTGTGGAAATTACGTATCTTGTACATAAGGATGTATTTTTTTTTTTTAAAGATTTTATTTATTTATTTGACAGAGATAGAGACAGCTAGCGAGAGAGGGAACACAAGCAGGGGGAGTGGGAGAGGAAGAAGCAGGCTCATAGCAGGGGAGCCTGATGTGGGGCTCGAACCCATAACGCCGGGATCACGCCCTGAGCTGAAGGCAGACGTTTAACCGCTGTGCCACCCAGGCGCCCCATAAGGATGTATTTTTATGTATTAGTTGTAAGAGTGAAAACTCACAATCTAAGTGAGCCAGAATGGGTATGTATTAAATGAATTCTGGTATAGTGAATTGGAATTTACAGCAGGAGTTTAAAATCTTTATTAGTATATCTAGTAATATGGGAGAATATTGACAATAAAGTATTCTGTGGAAAAGTACATTATGTGTATGCTCATGAGCTCATTTGAGTCTTTAAAAAAGTCAGTATGGAGTCAGAGAATAAGTTTAGAACTGTCCGAAATGTTAACAGTGGCTCTCTAGGTGCTAGGTGTGTGGTTGCTTTTTATTTCTTCCCTGTGCTTTCCTATGTGTTCTAAATTTTATTGTTTTGTAATGAGAAAAAGACCAAAAATAACTTCTGAAGAGGCATTCTGGTGCTCTGATGGCTAGTACTAGGCAAGCAGCACCCCCAAAAGATCCCTCGACAAGGCTAGTTTCTGGCTATGCTCCTTGCCCAAGCCAGAGGACTTGGGCATCTGATCTCTGGAGAGTCTTTTCAGCTACATGGCCTAATTCCCTGATTTTAAGATAATCATGATTTGTAGATCTCTTGTCATCTGGAGCAACTTTTCAATTGTAGAGGAATTAGAAGCTTTTCACTGTCAGAGCTAATGGTCCATACCAGTACTGCCACCCTGTAGAATAATTATGCTTTTAAGGGGAACATTCTCTGTTACCCTGTGATGGTTAAGTGCAGGATTGTTCTCTTCATTTCAAGAGGAGTGGCTCTAATTTAATGCTTCTGAATGATATTGAAGGGAAGAGATATTTGTTCTCAGAGGGATCTTTTTAATAGGATCACTGCCTTGAAGCAATGTTTCCTTGGAAACTGCTTGATGTCTCTCTGTGCAGCAGGGGTGTTAGACTTTCGAAGGTGGGTACATGTGTATGTATGTGAATTTATATTGAAATGAGTGATGAAAAGTATGAAAAAAATGCATTCATATCCTAAAATCTTAAATTAAATTAAAATTATATACTCGTTATTTTTCAGAATAGAGAGATAATGAGAAGAAGAAAACATCCAATTATTATAATGCTTTCAAATGTTTATGTCATGGGAGAAATTTATATCTGAAGTACACAGCTACCAAACTCACACTAGTTTTCAAATTCTTCTTAGCCTCCATGCTATCGGTTATATGAAGAAATTAATATATGTCACTGCAAAATTGTTGGCCTGACATAAAAGCCTTGCATATATGGTATTTTGAGGGTGTGGGAGGGTAAATTAATATGAAGAGTATTAATATCTAGTGCTTTGATGGATATTCTAAAAGGAAAAAAGAAATCTTATATTCATTAGACAGCATAGACGGATTGCTTTAGAGATGCAAAACATTATTTCAGTTAATATGTTCAGATCACAATCTATAGGAGGTAAATATACCTCCTAAGTTTTTAAAGGAATGTTGGAGAATATCTGCCTCAGTGGTCCTGAATGTCCAGTGTGCATGTGTGTCAGGGATGTGTAACAGGACTTGAGAAGATAAGAAATCAATTGCTGAGCATTTCAGATTGCCACAATCTCTCTCTACCCTAAGGGGTTCTATCAGAGTTGGATGGAGGAGTAGGTTATGAGTTCTGAAAACTTCCCAGAATTACTGCTTAAAAACCATGCACTTTAGCTTTCTAAATTTATGAATGAAAATACCAGTATCCAGAGAACTGAAGTGTCATTGCATTAAGTTACCAAATCAGTTTTTGAAAATACAGATTGATTCCTCATCTAGCAGACAAACTATTTTAATTTTTAATATACAAATTGAGAGGGAGGGGATAGGATTAAATACTCAGCAAATTGAAAATTTAGTGCTTTTTGAATTGCTTTACATTTTCTTCCCCAATTCAGCCCAAGACTTTACTTGTCACTTATTGATCGACTTAGTTGTCATGAGTCCCACTGCCCCAGCTCTGTGTCATATCTGCCCCTTTGGTAAAGGAATGAGTAACATCTGAGAAAATGATCTTTATGATGGCAAGATGTAAACCTGATTGGAGGGGTTACTCCATGTTGGGAAATGAGTAGAAGGAGACAAGTATGTATAGACTATTGCTTCAAGAAGTTAGCACTGAAGAAGAAAGAGTGATAGTGGTAGCTGGGTACTAGAGAGGGGATTAAACACTTTGTGAGATGTAGTGGGCAAAAAAATCAGTGGAGAAAGTGTAGCTACCTTTCTAGATGGTGTTGATGCTGTGTATGAAAATACCTTCAGGTTTTTGTTGCAGTAATGCTGCATAACAGACAAACCCCTAGGGGTGCCTGGGTGGCTCAGTCGGTTAAATGTCTGCCTTCAGCTGAGGTCTTGATGCAGGGCTGGATCCCAGAACCATGAGATCATGACCTGATTCGAAATCAAGAGTCAGACGCTTAACTGACTGAGCCACCCAGGCGCCTCAATATAACTTACTTTTATTTTAAAGCCTCATTGTCGTTGCACACTGAGAATCCCCTATAGGAAGATGAGGGTGGAAATTTGGAGAGTGGTTAGAGGACTATTATTGTACTCCTTGTAAGAGATCATGGTAACTTGACCCAAGGTAACTGCAATAGAGTTGGTGAAGTCAGATTTTGGACATATTTGAGGTAAAGGCAATAGGATTGGATATGGTGTGTGAAAGAAAGTGAGTGATGACTTCAAGACTCTTGAAGCAACTGAAATGATGACGCTGTCCTTTGTAGATACGGGGAAGATTGTGAGAGAAGCAGGTTTAGGAGGTAAAATCAGTTTTGTCCATCAAAAGTTTGGATATTTTTATTTGAGATGTTTATTGGAAGATGTTGAATAGGGAGTTGGTGCAGTAGATTAAATTATTTGCTCAAATTTCTTCCTTACCTCTCGGTCTTTATCATGGCTTCCCTGGGGTGGAGTGTACTTCTCTGACTCATTGATGCTGGACTTGGCTATGTGACTTTCTTTCACCAGTTAAATGTGGGTAGAAATAATAGTGTGCCAATTGAGCTGAGGCTATAGGTGGTATGGCAAAAAGGTGACAATCCCTTTGAAGAATTCTCTGCCATGCAAAGAGCATGCCCTGGAGGAGCTGCTATTCTGAGAATGAGAAATGTGTGGAATAGACTGGAACTGATCCTGTAGCGTGCAGCGGAGGTGCCTTGGCAGACCTGCAGATACATGGGCAAGAAATGCATCATCATAAGTCACTGAAATTTTTGAGGTATCTGTTACATAGCGTTATTAAAGCAGAGATGACAAATGCAGTTAGATAATGCAGTTAAATAGGGAGTTTATGGGAGAGGTCAGGCTGAAAATATAAATCTGGGAGTCATCAGCCTGTAGATTGATAGATCATCAAGAAAATAAGTAAAAATAGAGAAAAGATCCAGAGATGGAGCTTTAGGGCCCTCCAGTGCTGTTGTCAAAAACGGAAGGAGGAGCCAGCAAAGGAAACTTAGGAGAGAAACCAGGAGAATGTGGTGTCCTGGAACCCAAGCGAATAAAGTCTTTCAAGGAGGAGGATGTGGTCAACTAAGTCAGATGTTGCAGACATGTTATTTAGTTTGAAGATTGAGACCTAATTTAGCAAAATGGAGGTGAACTTGACAATAGAAGTATTGGTGAATTGGTGATTTTATGCTTAACAGAGTGATCTAGTAGAGGTGAAAAAAATCAGGAAAAAGAGCAAGAATTTCTGGAGCAATAGCATTTAGTTGGGAAATTCTGGGGTGCAGTGCTCAAGTAGAGGAGTTGGCTCTGGATGAAAGCACAGAAAATTCACCTATAGTCACAGAAAAGAAAGTGGAGTATGTGTAGCTGGGGTGGGTAAGGTGGCAGCAGTAGTTTCTAGAACTGTTCTTTCCTTAGACATGTAGGAAGCAAAACTGAGATGAAGAGGAGGTTCTGGAGTTTTTAGGTGAAAGAAGAGGTATGAAGAAGTCATTTAGGAGAGTGAAAAAATGAGTAGAGTAGAGAAATACAGTTTATTCAGTAGGCAGCACTGAAAGTATCTGAGATCAGTGATCATGATTTAAAGATCCCGTGAGATGGTCTTTCTTCAGCCACATTTAGATTCATGGGTGTCAGGACAGAGCAGGTGGAGTGTCAGATTTAACTGTGATTAGAGTTTTGTCAGGTCATAAGCATGGGGCAAAAGGAGGCAAAAAAAAAGTTGAGGTTTTATGCAAAAGAGAGATGATGGTCTGTGGATTCTAAACCACATAAAGAGAATATTAAATGTATGAAGAGAATGTAGGAAAAAGTGATAGGTCCTGGTTGGGATTGGAATAATAGAGAACCAGAGGTGGTGGGGGGAGAGTGGGATGCTTGATATTGAGCGAGTTGCTGTTTGGTAATGAGAAGGTGGCTGGGTTAGGTGGAAGACAAAATCATTGGAGGAGGTGAGTTCAAATGGCTTGGAAAGATCATGAAGTGGATCTTGAAATCACCCAGAATAATGACAAGCAAAGTGCTGGAAGAGAACAGTGAGTTAGGAGATCAATTCTTAAAGGGGTAGAGAAGGCCCCAGGTCTGTAGATAATTGGGACAAGGAGGGAAAGGGGGTTGATAGTTTTATGAGATGAACGGAAGCCATATTCTGGGGCTGGGGTGGATGGGGGTGGGAAAGTCAGGTCAAGTTGATGAGATTAAGATATAAGGGATTTTGCTGATGCTTGATGTTGGGTTTTAGAGGACATGTTGGAAGTGTTTTAGGACTTAAGGTTGGGTGGGAGATGAATTCACAACAAGGTAAAGACACAGCCATCTGGTAAAGAGAGCCCAGCATATGTAGAGGAGGGGAGTATGGGCTTCTTGAGGTGGTCAATGAATCAGGAATAAACGGGTAAGTCTATCTGAGTCTCAAGGCACATAGGTGGTGACAGTTGATGTAGGAGGGTTTTATCTGTAGCATGGAAAGTTTGGAGACCTTCCTCTTCATGTAAAGGATAATGTGGAAATGGGGGAAGAGCAGTTTTATTTGGTGCTTGTAGAGCTCCAGGGCATGGAATAAGGGTGGAATTGTGTGAGTGGTGGAGGTAATACGTAATGCTAGATTCACCTAGTATAATCAATTAACCAGGGCTCTTTATTTTCAGGGCCTTTTAGGTTTAGCACACAGGACCCTTCTTCCTCATCGTAATGACTTTTTTCCTGATATGTCATAAAAGCCATGGTTCAGTAGCCAGGTGTTTGACAATTGAGGTAAAAAAACCAAAGCAACATGTATTGAGAGCATGCATACAAGACAGCCTTACAGGACTAGTTTATCTAATCTAACTATCAGTCTGTCCATTTCTTTATTTGTTGTGTGGAGATATGGTTGGGGGTAACAGTGTCTACAAATAAACTACTGAGAGAAAACAGTAAATCAGGCCCATGAATCCCGTTCCTTCTGTTTCTGACCATCTTGCAGCCCTGAGTCGACTTTCACAAGGAATGTATTCTGGTAAATTGTCCATCTTTATTTTTAAGGTACTGTACATGGGTTTTTTCATAAGATCCTGAAGAATAATACCCTTGGAGAAGATTATTTTCACATACCTCATACCTAAAGATCCTCTTTCCCCCAATGGAAAGCTAGAAAAGATTGATGAGGTCATTTTGGCTGTTTCACAATAAAAATTTCCTTTATTTTGCTTAGCAATTAGGACATAAATATTCTTTATTTTTAAAAGGTACATTTTCACAACTACTTCACTTACAGTGGTTAATTTTATGATAGAATTTAAACTTTTTGCCAACTTTAATTTATGGTGTTAAAGTGTTGCATTTGAGTACTTTACTTAATTGGCTTCCAGAGAGTGACGGACGGGCTTGGCTTAAGTTAATCAGCTCTGAATCTCTAGAGCAAATTTTCTTTTACCTTCTTTATTAATTTTATGCTTAGGGGTTGTCAGGAAATAGTATAAATTCCTTTGGGAATCCCACATTCTGGAGAAGCTAATGCATAAAAAGATAATAAACTCTGTCCTTTTTCTGCTTGTGCTCCTCCAGGATGGGATTCTTGAATAATTATACCTTCGTAGGCTGAGAAGCACCACTCTATTGTATTTAAAAATGAACTACATTTCGGTTCATCAACAGCAGCCTTTATTTTGGAGTCTCCAGGTAGAGGTTGGAAATACCTCATTCATTTCTTCCTTTGTCTTTCCTGAGGAAAACCACATCAGATTTTTATTTCTTCTAGACATCAAATGGAGACAAAATGACCACTAGAAAGAGAATCGAACACAGCTGTCTTAGTCCATTTAAGTATCTATAACAAAGCATCACAGACTGAGTAGCTTATAGACAACAGAAATTGACTGCTCAAGGTTCTGGAAGCTGGAAGTCCCGCAGTGGGATGCCAGCATTAGAGGGCCCTTTTTCAGGTTGCAAAATTCTCGGTGTGTCCTCACATGGTGGAAGGGGCAAGGGAGCTCTCTGGGATCTTTTTTTATAAGATCATTAATTTCATTCATGAGGGTTCCACCCCCATAACCTAATTACCTCTCAAAGGCCCTACTTCCTAAAGCCCTCAGCTTGGGCATTAGGATTCCAATACATGAATTTTGAGGGGCCCTCAAATTCAGACCATAGCAATAACAAATTCTATGTTGAAAGGGGTATAGGGTATTTTGTGTAATTTTATTTTTCAGGAGAAAATATTAGTTGATTATAGTGCATAACATAGTTTCTATTAGAGAGTAAAATTATGTTGTAGCTTTATTTGATATAAATCCGTTCACACATCTCAATTGTTTTCAAATTATCACTAAGCTCACACATATTTTTAGAATTTTGTAGCAAATTAAAATGCACTTTCTCTAGTAATTTACATAGTTTATATGCTTAAGTGAATGAAGTTTAACATCATAAAATCTATAGGATTTTCTTTTTTTTAAAGATTTATTTATTTCTTTACAGGGAGTGAGTGAGCATGCGTAAGTGGGGGGAGGGGCAGAGGGAGAGAATGTTCAAGCAGAGTCTCTGCTGAGCGTGGAACCCAATGCAGGGCTCCATCTGACGACCCATGAGATCATGACCTGAGCCAAAACCAAAAGTCGGACGCTTCACTGCCTGAGCCACCCAAGTGCCCCACAAAATCTATAGGATTTTCTAATTAACTATGCATATTGTGATTCCAGCCAAAGATACCTAGTTGAATGAAATAGAAGAGTTAACAATGATAGGAAGGTTATCACTGAGATTATCTAGTTTTTCCTAAAGCTATGTGTATTAGGGTTTCCAGGGAAACAGAATATATATATTTGCATTTATTTATTTATTATGAGAAATTGGCTCATGCATTTATGCAGCTGAGATGGGAATCCTTTCATAATATGTGTGTATATCAAATTATCACATTATACACTTAAGTATAATATAACTTTACGTGTCTGTTATACCTCAGTAAAGCTGAAAAAGAAAAACACGTATTGCTAATGGTGATGACTCTAGCACTGTCATTCAGCTTAGTGGATATACTAACAACCCAGCTGTACGCTGGGTTTTATGGTATGAGTTATATTTCAGTTAAGACATTCATAGACAATAACTAAAAAAACCCATATTGATATCTGCTATGTAACAGGCACTGTTGTTAGTGCTGGGGATTCATTAGTGAATGAATGAAACACAGTAGAGCTTAATTTGGATGGGAATAATTCTAGTGGACGTCACAGTTCAAAGAAGTGTCAGCGGAGAGGATGAAAGAGACCTAAGTGAAATTGCAGGTAGAGGAAAAACAGACAGCAGAGGAGTTTGAAGCTAAGAAAAGTGTGAGGGGTTAACCTTGGAAGGGAATGACACTTCCCAGAAATGGGAGGAAAGAAAGAGGTAGGTCTAGATATTGAAAAAATTTAAGGTAGAAGTACAGGAACTCGGTGCTTCTGTCTGGAGGCATTATCTCCGTACAGAATGATGGAATTTAATTTCTATATTGACTGACTTTTTATGCATATAAGGGAAATATCAGTTTCATAGTCCTAGGACTTCAGCATACTTCACCCCAGGCTTCTCATCTTTTAGAATCTAGGTGTTTGGCACTACTGGTCACAGGTGGGGATTTCCACCTGGGCAGCGGTCCTTGTCCAAGGTGTGTGTGTGTGTGTGTGTGTGTGTGTTTTAACCATCAGAGCAGCTGACACAGTTTTCAGCGAGCTGTTTGGTCTTCTCTTTCAGGTTGTAAATTTTTGCTGAAACAAGCTCTGTATTTTCAAGTGCCCTGTGTCCATGCTTTTCATAATAGCTCAATAAATATTTGATACATGATCACAGTTTCTTTTTAACAGCTACTTCATTTCCAGAAGAAGAATGAATGTGAGTTGCTAGGGTGTGTATTCTATCTAGTACTTCAGTTAATAGGAAGGTACAGTAGATATCTCATCTTTTATTTATGCTTTTAGTTACGCAATACAACCTAGTGGTTAAGTCAGAGGTAAGTTAGAAAGGACTCTTCTGGGTGGAAATATCCCAGAAATCCACAAGAGGGGGATATATTGCCACTGAAGGAGAGAATGGTGCTAGTGAGATACCAACTTCAAACTCTTCAGGGAAGGATATTTTAGTGTATTTCCCCAATTGAAAATGAGAAAAGGGTAGCCTTTCTAAAGTTTGGCTTTACTGTTTTCTTTTGGGGATGAGGGATTGGATTTCCGGATGCTCAGTCATTTTCAGACTCTTAGAATATGCATGATATGTCAAGGTTTATGACACATCAGCAGCTTCAATGAGCGTATCTAAAGGCTCTACTGATTTTTGTTTGTTTTTGATCTGATTGTGGTTCTTTCGAGGATGAACTGCAAAGCTGCCTTCTCTCTGCCTCCTCTTTTCATTTCTTTGGCTGTGGCAGTGGGGAGTTAGTGCTGGCCAAATTGGGTTTAATACCCTTGCTGGGCAGTGCCCTCACTGATCTCAGTCTCCCTCGGGCACGATGTCCCAGCAGGATGAATCATTTTGGTTTTCAGTGGCCCTTACCTACCAAAGGCAAGGCTGAAGTCCAGGTAACTATACAGAAGTGGGACAGAAGAAAACTTTATTTTAAATAACATATAACTGTACTTTGAAATTCATGCCTATTGCCCAACCGCCTCATGTTTCTGTGGTCACTGGGGACAGAAACCCTTTATAATTTCACATAAATGTTTGTAATATTATTACTAGATGGCTTCTAACTTTTATTTGGTTTCTTTTTAGAGAATTTTCTTTTCTCCTCCTGTGTGTTTACAAATGATAGGATAATGATATTTTCAGTGTTTGACATTCCCGACCCCTCCCTAAATTATTTCGTTTTTTAAGATTTATTTGTTTATTTGAGAGAGCGAGAAAGAGAGTGAGAAAGAGAGAGAGAGAGAGCACGCGTGTGAGTGCGAGCAAGCATGGGCGGAGGGGCAGAGGGAGACTGAGAAACGCAAGCAAGATGCCACACTGAGCTCAGAGCCCCACCCAGGGCTTGATCTCACGACCCTGAGATCACTACCTGAGCTGCAAGAGTTGGCTGCTCAACTGACCCAGGCGCCCCTGACCCCTCCAGAATTCTTAAAACTATTTCTTCTCTTGGTCTTTCCACTCCCTTTTTTAGCTTCCCATTCTCAATATTCTTCAAATGATCCTTTCCTTCCTCTCACGTCATTGCTGTCCAGGGTGCCTCTGTCCGCATCCTGTCTTAGGGAGACTGTATCAGGTAGGGATTTAAGAGTCCAGGGTGGAGACGGTCTGTCTGGGTCCATATCCCAGCTGGTACTGATTAGCTACATGTGACCTTGGGCAAGTTGCTTATGTTAACTGCGCCATAGTCTCACAAGCCACAATAGGGAGGGAGTGATTATGCCTGCCTCAGTGGGTTTCTGTGGACATATCAGTTAATATATGTAAAGGATTTAGACCAGGGCCTGGCCCCTAGGAAGCACTCTTTAAGTGTTGGGTATTGTCATTGTCCATCTCTTCCATCAGAGAGACTTTCCTTGCAGGGGCTCATCTGCACCCGAAGTCTCAAGTAGTCCCTATATATCTTTTCTGAGCTCGAAGCAGATCTCATCGGGCTCTCTGCACATTTCCACAGGGACTGCCCACAGCTACCTCACGCTCAGCATGTTCAAAACGGAATTCACCGTCTGTCACTCTCCTCTCCTTGCAAGCCTGCTTCTTCTGTTCTCTCTTTTCAGCCAGTGGTACCATTTCTGTCTGTGTCCGAAGCCAGGGAACAGTGAGCTATCCTTGCCTTCAGTCGTTCACTTCCAATTCACTTGGTTACCGAATTATGAGAATGCACCCGTTCAAACTTCATCCGCACTCAAGCCCTTTATCATACCATATGGACCCCGAACCCGTCTCCTTGCCCTTGCACATACCTTGCTCTTTCCACCTTGGCCAGGATGATCTTTTACAAATGAAAATCTGACCCCCTACCTCCTGAAATGAAAAATTTCTATAGTTTTTATAGCTTTCGAGATTATGTATGGTCTGACACACAAGATCTTTTGCAGTCTGGCCTCTGCTTGCCTCCCTGTGCTGACGTCTGGCTACTCTCTGCCACATAGGAAATGTCATCCTCGTGTCAGCTTGGGAGCACAAAGGAGAAACCTCATTATCCATGCAGCAGAGAGGGATTAATATCTAAATACTTGTGTTTAACAAAGACCTGTGTTTAGGGCGCCTGGGTGGCTCAGTTGGTTAAGCCTCTGCCTTCGGCTCTGTCATGATCCCAGGGTTCTGGTCCTGCTCGGTGGGGAGCCTGCTTCTCCCTCTCCCCTGCTGCTCCCCCTGCTTGTGCTCTCTCCCTCTCTCTCTCAAATAAAAAAATAAAGTCTTAAAAAAAAGACCTGTGTTTAGTAAAGCACATGGTAGGTACTAAATGCATGTTAATATCTTTGTATATAAAGCATGGACTCTGTATGAATGAGAATTCTTTCTTGCTTATGGACTTTAAAACTGTCCTCAATGTGCTGATTGGAATCAGCATGTTCCACAGCATAATTAAAATGTGAGAAATGTTTCTAGCACATCAGTAATAGAGACACTTTCAAATAATGTCTAAGGAAATGCAAGCTCAAACTTACAAATAGCCTTTTACATAAACAACACTCAGAGGTGCATTTTCCCTTTAATGCACGTACATAACTTCCATTAACATTCTTTGCCTCCATGTTTAGCTTTTATTTTTATGTCTGTTGTATAAATCTGAGTCTTGACACTTTAATGGAAAGATCTTGGTTTGTGATGACATCATATCAAATGTAGAATGGTTGGATTGTTTGGATACTTTCCCTGAGAGCATCTATCTGTAATTCTGAAGAAAAATTATTTAAAACCTGTGACATTCTGCTTCTCAAGGGACTTTCTCCAGATCACAGGTCCCACGTGCTACCTTCACCTCTCCAGATTCTATTTTGTCTATGACTTCTTGTGGATAGCTGTAGGGAAAATGGCTTCTTGATGTGGCCCAATCCCACTTAAAAGGCAAAGAGCTGAGGCTGGAGGGAAATGTTAGAAGTTGTTATGGCTTCTGTAGGGAGGGGCTGGCACACTGCGGGGTGGGTGACATNCCTCCCTCTCTCCCTCCCTTCTTCGCTCTCTTCCTTCCTTCCTATCTTTCTATAGTTCTTCCTTGGTGTTAGGGTAGTGGCACATAATTGGTATTCTAGAAACCACTCTGGTGAGACTTTGTCTTACATCCTATAATCTAAACCTTTCCACACAAACTTTGGGGCAAGTTAAAGGTTTGATTGTCCTAGGGTTTCCTGTTTCCTTACGTTGCTCTGGGATCCTGAAAAATGGGAGGTGGGCATAAATCTTAGCTTCTCCTCACAGTTGTCTTTTAGGCGTTCCTGACTGAGGTTGTGGCCATTGCATCCTGCTCATCATAAATGGAAGTCTGAAGCCCAGCAGTTTCCCTAGGTTACCTTCACTCACTTCCCACCCCACCTACCCTTGCATAGCAACTGCCCTGATGAATGATGCGTGGCTTTGACCTTCATGCTGAATTGTGACCCTAACTTTTTATTCTAGTACTTTGTTCACTGGATCAGACAGAGGATGAGGGTTTTTATCCCGGGGTAATACCTCTTCTCCAAATGTGAACCTGAATGGATATTTCAAGGATCATAGAATACAAAGTTGGAATCTAGGTCGTTGTCCTCTTATTAGGGAGGAAGAAACTGAGACTCAGAGAGCTGAAGTTACTTGCTCAAGACAGGTGTAGTGACAGAGCTAAAGGATAGAGCTCAGTTACCTGACTTCCCCACAGACCCCCCCCATCCCTCCCTCTCTACATTCCACGTTTCTCTCATTCTCTCTCTCTCTATTCCTTCTTCCCTTCCATTTTATTTCTGTTCTATGAGAATACTTTCACAATGTGGAAGACACAATAATTGTTATATCATGAAAGTCCTGACAACAGTCTCTTAAATGACCACAAGGTATTATTCAAAGCTATGAAAAGATGGACTTTCTATTTTGAAGGTTTTATTCACTATTAACTTTTCCTAAATCAGAGAGTCGAGTCCCGACATTTTTGCTTTCAGACTGCTCAGCCAGTGAGGTTGGTTTGTTCCCTTTCATGGCTCATTTTTTTCTAGCTTGTAAGGGCAGCTCATTGTCTTGCTCTTAGCTCAGCCAGTTCTTTTGTGTCATTTAATATCACCATGGCACTTCTCTCTGCTGACAGTCATACACTAGCTGCAGTCATTATTTTTCATTTTAATTTAAAAGATATTTCAAGAACAAAAGAAATATAACAGAAGCCCACATTTTTCACTATCCAGACTTAACACATATTAATATTTTGACATAACTTCTTCGGATGCTTTTAATGAAATACCACATGGCAGATAGAAAAGTCCCTTAACTTCCAAATGTCCTCAGGGATAATCATTGTCATAAAGTTAATGTGTGCCTGTTTCTTTATCTTATGTCTCTACAAGCTACGTGTTTTTAATAATTGAAGTAAACAGGGGTGCCTGGATGGCTCAGTTGATTAAGCATCCAACTCTTGATTTTGGCTCAGGTCATGGTCTCAGGGTCATGAGATCGAGCCCCAAGTCCAGCTCTGCACTCTGTGGGGAGTCTGCTTGAGATTCTCTTTCTCCCTTTTCCTCTGTCCTTCCCCTTCCTCTCTCAAATAATAAATAAATCTTTAAAAAAATTAATTGAAATAAACCGAATCATTGTGCATGTACTCTTTTGCAACTTTTTCACTCAAAATTACTTTCTTTAGATATATGCATACTGATAAAGTAATTTGTTTTCATTGATCCATGTATTATTCATTTGGCCTGCTATGTATGATGTCATTTTATTAAAAAATAATAATTTTATCTAGGCTACTATTAATAGACATTGAAGGTGCATTCTGTTTTTTCTATTGTGGACTATGCTGCTGTGAATATCGCTGTATGTATTTTTTTAGTGGACTTATGTAGGAGATTCTGCGGGGCAGCCACCTGAAAGTGGAAATTTTGGTTTGTAGAGCATGTTTAACACTGCTAAACATGCTAGATGATTCCTCAGAGTGGTTTTCCAACTTACATTCTCCTTAGCAGTGGATGAGAGTTCACATTTCTCTCCATTCTTTCTGTCGTGCTAATAAAGCATGGTTCACCCGTGACTTCTGGCTCTCTGCCTTGTAGGCATTTGGTGGTTTGCACTCTCCCACCCCTTTTGAAATTAGGCATAGTCATGAGATTTGTTCTGGGTGAAAAATGTGAGCAGGATCTTAAGGGCCAGTGAGAAATTTGTCACATTCTCTGGACTCTGCCTCAGCAAAATTTAATGATCCATGTGGTGACTTCTTCATCATATTGGGTCTCAGTGAAGATGACATGGAGTAATGTCTCCAGTTGACTTGCAGTAAAGTGTAAGTTGTAAATAAATCAGTGATGTAAATAAATTACATCACAGGTTGGAGAACCATGTACCATTGGCCAAATCTGGCCCACTGCCTGTTTTTGTAAAGTTTTATCAGAACATAGCCATGCCCATTTGTTGTATATTATCTAGGAAGATTTGAGTAGTTGAAGCAGCAACCATGTGACCTACAAAGTTGAAAATATTTACTACTTGGCCCTTTGGAGAAAAAGTTTGCCGACCTCCGTTTTAGAGCAGAGATTCTGAGCTGGTTTGTCACTGCTCTGTAACATAGCACATCCTGACTGATGTGTTCACCAGCATGGAGTATTAAATGACTATAAGCTTGTTGCCCAATTTAATGGGTATCTTAAAATATTTCTTTTCAGGGAATTAAAGAATTCTTTTTGAAAGCCATAGATATAACTTGCTGACCAACAAGTACCTAATGGCTCTTTCTTTTTAAAGCTTTTTTTAAAAACAAGTTTATTGAAGTATAATTATATACAATAAAATTCATTCATAAAATGCCATAGTTTTTAGTAAATTTATAAAGTTGTTGTAGTCATTAGTATCCAGTTTTAGAGCAATTTCATTATCCTCCAGAGTTTTCTTGTGCCCATTTGCAGTCAATCCCTACTCCTACCCCTGCCCCAGACAGCCAGTGATCTGCTTTCCACCTGTCTGTACCCATCTCCCATTCCTGGATATTTCCTTTGATTAGAATCATACTTTTTGAAGAATGCAAATCTGAATTGAATTATGCAATATTTTGCATTTTTCTCTTTTCATTTAGCATGTTTCTAAGACTCATCCATGTTTCAACACCAGTCAGTACTTTGGTCCTTTTTATTGCTGACCAGTAGTCCATGATATGGAAATTCCGCATTTTATTTATCCATTCACAAGCTGACGGAAATTTGATTTGTGTCTACTTTTTGGCTATATGAATAATACTGCCATAAGCATTTGAGTACACGCCTTTGCATAGACATATGTTTTCATTTCTCTTGGGTAAATTTCTGGGGATGGAATTGCTGCGTAAAATGGTAAGTTTACATTTCTCTTTTTAAAGAAACTTCCCAACTGTTCTCCAAAGCAGCTGTACCATTTTACATTCCCACCAGCAGTGTGTGAGAGCTCCAGTTTCTCCACGTCCTCAGCAACACTTGGTGCTGTCTGTCTTTCTGATTACAGCCGTTCGGGTGGTATACAGTGGTGTCTCATTGCAATTTCATTTTCATTTCACTCATTACTCATGCTGTGGAGCAAGTTTCACATATTTATGAAATATCTCTTCAGATTAGGTTGTGTTTCCTTATAATTAGTTAAAAGAATTCTTTATGTATATTCTGGGTGCAAGTCCTTTCTTAGATTTATGATTTGCAACTGCTTTCCCCTAGTCTGTGGTTTGTCCTTTCATTTTCTTAATGGTGTCCTTTGTAAGGCAAGACTTTAATTTTGATTAACTCCAGTTTATCATTTTTCTTTTATAATGTTTTTGCTCTTGTTTCTAAGAGCTCTTGCTCCACCCAAGGTCATGACAAATTTCTTCTAGGTTTTCTTCTAGAACGTGTATAGTGTTAGCTCTTCCATTTAGGCCTGTGATCCCTTTTGAGTTGATATTTGGGTGACTGGTGGAGGGAAAGGGAGTATCAGTGGTGAAAAACTGATGCTTTCTAGAGTTTGATAAAGTAGAGAGTCACTTAGAGGCCAGAGGACCCATTTTCCAACTTTCCAAATATGAAAATGTAAAACTTTTTAAGTATGAAACTGTGTTTCTTCTATGGAGTATATATTTGAAAACATTATCAATGTTTATAGTGCAAGCGAGTCATAACGAGAGCTTACTCTTTACGTGTATGAAGATGTGGATATTTGAAAAGAAACTTTAATTGAAGCTTATGCAACCTTATCTTTCCTTCAGGTTTTACAGACTTCAAGAGAGTTAGACGAGTCCAGAGAGACTTAAGTTTTCTTCAAAGATTCCAGGACATAACTCAACTCAGCAAGGAACACTTTCATAATTCTTTCATAAAACGAGGGGAACGCAGATGTCTTTGAGTAGTACTAACACTGCTCTCTGTAGAGACTTAATTGTACACATGGAGATAAGTCTTTTTTTTTTTTCTTCCTAGCTGCAACAACTTGAGAGCGGAGTGGGAAGTTACACTGTGTGTTTAGCTGCAGAATTACTCCATGCGGGAACACTATTTCCCCTGCCCACCACGTAAAAGGGCAGGAGTCACGGTCGCAGTAACAGTAGCAACATCAACAAGAATCCTCATAATCTCTGCCCACCAGGAAGATGCCCTGTCTTCTGCTCACCCCACAGTCCTCCCCATCGGGGCAGTGTTCTGGGTGCTGTTCGCATTGTCTGTGCTGTGGCTCTGTCCAGGGCTGGCAGATGTCCACACCGAGTGCTGTCTTCCAGGCTCTCTGCTCTCTGTCCACAGCACCCACAGGCCTTGGACTCCAACAGGCTTGGTTTGAATCCTGTCTTTGCTGATGCCTCTCTGACCACAGACAATGATGTGCCCTCGTTGGGCCTCAGTTTCCTATCTGTAAACATGGGGTAATAACACACAACTTTCAGGATTGCTGTGTGGCTTAGACACAGTAGAAAGTGCCCAGCACAGGGCCTAGATGCTCCTCCCACTTCTCAGCCTAGAAAATAATGTACCGAGCACATACTATGAATTGCAGCTGAAACAAAACAGAAGCAAACCAAACCAAACCAAAAAGCAAGCTAGTCGTGGCAAGAGTAGGACTGGGTCTTCTCTTTCTTCCTCTGCTCCCCCTGTTCCTCTTCTTTATTCTTCCTTCTTCCCTTTACCATGTAACAGATGACATCAGTGCTGCAGATGTCTTGATGAGCACCTCTGTGCTCTGGGGCTGAGCCACTGTCATTGCCACAAATGCCCTGTCCTCTCTGGCTAGCTGTTACGGCCACCATCTCTGCCGTCTCCCTGTGACCCTACAGATGGGGCTGTACCCACCAGAACTAGCAATGCCTTTCACTTCAGTGTAGCCCAGGCTGAAACGTGGCTAATGTTGTAAGAGCTAAGGCTTTTAGAGCACATTCTGGAAGCAGGGCCCCTCTTCTGCGGCCTGAGTTACGGATCTGCAATGTGGAGTTTTGAGTGGCTGCTTATTATATGGGGAAACCCAGGCTTCTTTCCAATGTGGGCCTCTTGCTATAGTTCTCACCTCTCCCTCTTTTCCCCCTGGAGCAGGGACATTTTTTTTTCCCTCCCTGCCCTGGGTTTGTGATTTCCTGTTTTCCATTAACTCTGTCACCCAGGGATCATTCCCATCAGCATAAGACAGTGCTTCAGTATTTACTATGATTATGCTGCTATCCTCGCTTAACATCTTCCTCCAACTTGTGCTCCATGTCTCTGTTCCCTTCCTGGAAACAACTGAGAGCAAGTGTCATTATCAACGCTCACTGTTTTGTCTTCCTCCTTGCTGGTCTTTCCATCACTGACTGCTTGGGCTCTCTTCCTTCCTCTCCACTGATAATTTTCTCCTCAAGCTCATTATACATTCCCTGTTGCCAAATTCAACAGTCAGTTGCAGACAGAGCTAGAACCAAGGTGAGGTGGTTGTGGCAAGGTTCAAACTTTTAGGAGGCACACAGGCTCAGGGTCTGGCAGTGTGGGCCCCACATCTGCCCCACCCCACTCTGACCCCTGTCCCTTCTCTGTCATCTGACTTGGTGGCAGTTGACACAGTTGAACTCTCCTTCTTTAAATACTTTCTTCTCTTGGCTTCCATGGTTTCTCTTCTCAGGCTCTTTTGCTGGCTCCTTCTTTGTTCTCTGATCTACACCACATGGTGGTGTGTGCCTCAGGGCCCAGTCCTAGATGAACTTACATCTAGTCTCATGTCTTTATGTGCTGGTGAGTCCAAGATTTTAACCATAATTCCAGGCTACCATGCTTAAGAGTCATAAATCTAACTTTTGTTTGTCCACTCCTGCAATGAACTAAATGTGTGTGTCTCCCTCAGGTTCAGATGCTGAAATTCTAACCTGCAATGTGATGGTATTAGGAAGTGAGGCCTTTGGGAGGTGATCAGCTCGTAGGGGTGGAGCCCTCATGAATGGGATTAATGTCCTTATGAAAGGGACCTCAGAGAGAGCTCTCTCAACTGCTTTTCACCACCTGAGGAGACAAGAAATCAGCATTCTAACCCAGAAAATGGTTCTCACCAGAACCTGACCATGCTAATACTTGGTCTTGGACTTCTAGTCTTCGTAACTGTGAGACATAAAGGCCTGTTGTCTGTAAGCCAGCCAGTCTGTGGTACTTTGTTACGGCAGTCGGACTGACTAGGATACCTCTCCTTCTGTATCTAGAGGCATCTAGAGTAGTATATTCCCATAAGATCCTGAATTCCCCCACCCCCCGCCCCAGACTGGTCTTCCTTCTACTTCTCATGTCAGTAAATGGCACTTCAGTCTGCAGCTGACATCCAGTGCGTCCTCAGCCAGTGTCCTGGTGCCCCATTCAGAATACACTCCAGCTCACTTTATGCGGCCCCTTTGCTGCTACTGCAAGGCCCGATTCACGCCAACGTCACGTCTCCCCTGGCCGTGAGTCTCTTTACTGCTGTTTCTGCAACCACTTTTGAACCCTATAATGTATACTGCATTTTGTAGCCAGCGAGATCTTAAAACATAAATCACACCATGCATTATCCTACCTAAAACCCTCTAATTGCTTCCCACTGCTGTTTGCATAAAATCTGAACACTTTATCATGCTTTTACGCAGTCCTGTGTATCCTGGCCCCGCTAATCTCTGCCAGCATCCGTGACTTTCATTTGCTGTGCTCTAGCCCCACGGAACATCTTCCTGTCCTTTCACCTTGCCAAGCGTGTGGACAGCTCAGGATTTTTACATGCGCCATTTCCTTTGCCTAGCATTCTCTTACTCTGTGTCCTCTCATAACTGTCTTTGCTTCTTTATTTAGATTAAGCTCTAGTGTCTTAAGAGAAGCCTTTCCTGACTGCCCAATCGAACTAGGTGCCTCCACTCCCTTACTCTGTTTTATTGCACTATCAGTGTTGTAGTTATGCATTTATGTATGTATTTACTTTTTATTTGTTTGATGTCTTTCCCCTCCAACTAGTAAGTGAGCTCCAGGAGAATAGGGACATTGTCTTGTTCATCCCTTCGTCTTCTCAGTGTCTAGAACACTGCCTGGCACATGCCTCAATAAATATTTATTCATTAAGTGAATGAACAGATATATATCCGGAGACTGCTTCTTCCCCTTCAGACCACTTCCAACTGCTTAGATGTTTTGCTCCCTGATTTATCTCTCTGGCCTCTGAGGAACATCCCATCGCCCTCCTCTGGAGAGAAGCTGTTGATGAGGAGTAGGTCTGGCCACTTATTCCTTCAGGATCTGAGTTAGGATTCCAGCCTGCGTGGCTCCTGTCCACAGTTCTTGCAAATAGTGACAGCCTGGTTTTGAAGAGTGTTGGTGTCAAAGAAGATTGAGCTGTGAAAATCAATTGGGTCAGTCAGGAAAACATAGCTGAAGCATGAAGCAAAATTGCACGTTGGGAATTTGGCCTGTGCGAACCTGAGAGGAAGAAGGCAGTGTTGTGAGGAGTCCCAGTGGGGGTGGCCTGGATGAATTCCAGAGTGGGAGTATGGATTCCCCAGGCCATTCCTTAGGGAAGCAGAACATGTGTTTAATGTTGCTAATTTAGGTTTGTTTAAGGAATTGTGATGCAAAAAGCTTTCTGTGGAGTTTCTGCCTCCCTTTGGGACCCGCCTCAGATGGGTTTTTCATGTTCACTCTGCATCTTCCTTGATGAGGAGAATTGTTCTACTGTTTTTCACAGTAATACCTGTATATTTTCTCTAAAGTATTCTCCAACTTTTCTTCCCTTGAAACAACAGAGAAATGTGTTGTTTCATAATCACATTTTCAGAAGTGAGCCTTGGACTCAGTTTCCAGATGCACTTAATCTTTTTGACCAAACATTGCTTGCTTGTGAGAACACATCTTGGCCTGCCATCTAAAGGACATACTTGTTTGAGGCACTACACAGAGATGTCCCTTAAGGAAACCCGGTACACAGAAATCTGAACTCACTGAACCCTAACACGTATACTAGAGGTTATTATGTTACAAAATAATAAATAATGGATACTGATGATTCAAAATAATTAACTTAAAGGAATAAGATAACCATATCACACTTATGCCCTAAAATAAAGAAACTATGCAGAAAAGTCATCGCCGCTCTTAGAGTAGAATATTTATGGGCTTCTCTCAACTCTGCCAGAGACAGTATGAATTCTGGTTGGATTTATTAGTTGGCAAAACTGTTGTTTGCTTAAGGCAGCAGTAGAGACATTAAGTCTCCCTCAGTTCTTATATGGTGAAGTGTCACCCAGCAGTAGTGACTCCAGAATGCTTCCTTCTCTGCGCCAGGCTTTATCCTTTGTGCTTACAATGACCCTGGTAGGTGCTATCATGCGTGTTTGACAGATGGGGAAATGGACAGAGCAACCGACCTCTCATAAATGTGGCTAAAGCTTCATAAAGTAAGTCTTGCTTTTTGAATAATGGTTGTACCTCTTACTTCAAATAGAAAGCCCTTTTTGACTTCACCAATTTTCCCAGTGAGAAGGGAGCTAAAACAATGATGCATCTGCAGAAGTATGGACAAGAACCGTCACCCTAGGGTTTTGTGAGAATGGAAAGATGCAAGAACACTGACTTGTCGTTGGTGGACTTGTTGTTGGTGTTGTTCTTGATGTGTTGGGAAAGTCTATGGAAAATTTGGGTATGAAAGAAGTTGACTAAGAAGTGTGAATTTACAGTGTTGTTCTGGCCTCGGAAACATGTTTGTACTTCATTTTAACCTCTCCCTCTCTCACATGCTCTCTCCTGTTTTTTTTTAAATATATTTTTAATGACTTTGTTTTCTGACTGTGAGCTGTTTGGCTGAAATTCTCNCCTGTTTTTTTTTAAATATATTTTTAATGACTTTGTTTTCTGACTGTGAGCTGTTTGGCTGAAATTCTCCAGGCACGACTATGTTAAAATGATTAGATTAGTAACAACAACAACAACAACAACAACAACAACAACAACAAAACACGCAGGAAAAAAAAAAAGACTACACTATTTTGAATGTTATTAGTTGCTGTTAATGTTCTAATAGTAATTTGTATTCATTCAGATGAAAATTCTTACAGGGTTTGAAAATGACCATTGAGAAGAAAGATTGTTTCTATAATACAGAAGATATCCGTAACCTCCCAAATTTCCTAAATATACGGTAGAAATTTAACCATCTATTTCTCTTGAAGGGATAGCTTGAGAAAGTGTCTCAATAGATACATCTAATCCTATCTCACGCAACTGAATTCTTTTAAAAATGTTGAAGAATTCTGGAGAGTTTCTGGAACCATTAGCATTTAGTATAATTACAAGTTTAGAGAAAAAATAGATGTTGATCTCTTCCTTGGAATTCACTTGCCACAACTGTTTAAAAGCAATGAATCCATATATTCTGAGGAGAGAGAAATAGTAGGTTTTGGAAAAAGAGGGGGGTAAGTTTTAAGATTCTGTTTTTGATTTGAGGATCAGTTAGAGAAAATGTTGGAAGGGTGCTATTATTAATTTATGCAATGTTTGGTAAACTGAAGTATTTGGAGCATGGGAAGAAAACAAGCAGAACTTCAGGTGTATGGGTATTGAGTCTGTTAAAATGAGTTCCTCAGTGGAAAAAAATGCAAAGTGAGATAGATGATCGGGGGCATGGAAACTCTTCGGTGAGCATTAGAGATAACTGGGAAAAAGAGTGCCTGGCGAGGGAGTTGATCAGTCGGATCATTACATGAGGGTAAATTCAGCCTCTAAGCACGACTTTAATTCAGCCAATGGACTAAGAATCCAGAACATGAATTCATGAGCATAGCTCCTCTGAATCAATTTCTTGGTAACTGAAGTTTGGGTGAATCACACCGACCTTCCAGAAATGCTTTGAGATGTATCTGTGCTTAAATATAGAATGACAATGAGTCAATATCACCTAAAAGCTAACCAATCCTAATGAAACATAAATGTATTTGGTGTCTTAATCTCTGTTTTCTTTTCTTCTTTTTTTTTTTCCCAATGAACCAAGACTTCAGTTCCACTCAAAGGAAGAACTAAGATGACTAACTTACTTTTAAATCCAATGATTAAAAGTGATATTTCCTTTCTTTTTATAATTCAGCAGCAACACTCATAGATCTTTCTGGGCAGGTTATCATGATATTTTTTTCTTATTCGAATTTTTCAAAATCAGGGTATTGATTTCATCTTGTAACACTAATACCTTGTTGAAATGAAAAAGGGATTAATCTCATGAAATAGCGTAAGTACTGTGATTCAGAAGCCGACCTGATCTAGAGTTCGGGGATAGCACTATAGTGAGAAGAGCTCCTCTAGAAATAACAGTTGCAAGAAGGAAAGAGGGAAGCCCTATTACCAGCTAAATTACTCTCTAAGAATAAACAAATACAAATAAATAAGTTCTCAGGGAGCTTAATTATATAATACATAATTAAATTATAAATATATATGTATTATATGTATATATAATACATGTGTAAACATATCCATAGGTAACATTCAAATAAATAGCCTAATTTATGTTCCGAATTTTGGTAGCGGCCTTGGGGGGTATAAATAAGTACACTACATTTCAGGCTTCTTGTCCTCATCAGAGCTGTACAAACAGATTTCTCATTTCCTCTGAAACTGTCTCCTCTGCTTCAGTTCTCTGACTTTTATTCCCAATTCTCCTCTGTAGGTAAAAAAATTAAGGTTTCTCTAGATCTCTGAGAATTAAAAATACAATCAATGTGTAATTATAAGAGATAATATGCTTCCCAGATTCAAATCTAAAAGAATAAACCAAGCTTAATGTAATATAATCAACGATATTAACATTGCTAAAGGAAGAATTTACCAACAGAAGTAGGCAAGAGCGTGAAACCAAAGAAAAATGACAAGTAAGAGCATCATCTTGGAGAAAAATGGCTTTGAAATTGACTGGGGATCTGGCCCATGAATCACGTGTGCATATATAGACGAGATGGAAGCATCCAGCTTTCCATACTTGCTGTATTAGCCATGGAAATTGTACAATTAGTTATCCTTGTTCTGATTCTTTACACTCAACGCTTGACTGCAATCTGGCTTCCCCTATAGCTTGGCCCCAATGTCAGTATGATAGCTGACATATGTCAGATATGTCTCTTATTGAAAAGGCATTCTTCTGCACCTGGCCCATACTTCGATATTTTGTGAGTCCAGTTATTGAGACAGGTTTCTGAGAATTGAGCAGCTGTTAATTGATATTCTCTAATGTGTCAAATGGAAGGTCGTGCTCCGAGCTGTGGGGCTCTCACTAAGTGAATGCCATCACAGGAAGCTCTCTCTGGGGTGCCAGGTGGCTGGGGTTTTTGCCAGTAGTACTTTTTGCTTAGCTCACCTCTCCTATCAAATTACAGAGCCTGACTTTCTGCTTCCCATTCCCCTCTTCATGGTGCACTTTCTTCTGTATAATTTGTCATGTTACCTCTCATATACATAAATACTTTGAATAAATACTGGACTTGTAGTCTATCTTATAATAAATCATTCTTCTAGGTTGCTTAAGCATATTTCAAAGTTGATAGAATACAATCCATATTCCTTCTAATTTGGTAATCCCAATCTGTCATTTTTGGCACAAGTTGTATGGGAGAATGTGTGAATGTGTGTATGTGTGTGTATAAATTGAATTCTGTTGAAATTCCAAAGTGGCATATTAAATAGTAGAGGGAAAATTTGATTTTATTATCTTGTCTTACTGACAGCCATTTTTCATGATCCTATTTTTCCCCACTCGGTGTAATCAGAAACTTATTTTTTATTAAAATGTATTAATGTGCTTCATCAGCATGTCACTTAAGTCATAGAATGATATCCTAGATAAGCTAGGCTGACAATTTAACTATATGATAATATGCTCTTATATCCCACACATGAAAACCAAGATTATGACATTCTGAGTTCATGAGTAGACCAAATAAGACTGTAGCCTTTTAATAAAAATATCTATCTCCAAATTTCAGTGGAGCTCAGATGAATTCACATGGTGACTTGGCCCACATCTTTCTTGGTTCGTGTAAAAGGAAAAGTTTAACAAACTCTTTTGGAACTCTTTCCTACTTTCATGTTTTGCTTTGAATACAGCATCAAGCTTTTAGGGGTATGACTAAAGGGTGACTTTAAAAAGCTTAACAAATAACCAAGGTGTTGAGGGAGTAAATGCAGCTCAACCTGGTGAGGTTTTTTTCCCCCTTTGATTTCCTTTTTTTTTTTTTTCTCTTCACCATGATTCATGGTGAATCATAGTTGTCTGAAAAACTACAGGATTAACTATTTATGTGTGGCATGATATAAGCTGGAGGTATTTATCATTTTTCTAAGATGGGAACCTTAATGAAACATCCAATTAGCTAAAATTAATTCGACTGGAAGATTCTATGTTAAAAATTTTCATTGTAGAGTTTTGCCGGGGAAGCTGGTTACTGATTCTTGTTCTCCTGTGTACTATGAGCTACTTAGTAGCTATAAAATAATGTCAGAGTCTGCTTTTAAGGAAAACATCCTTTCAAAATTGAGGGGTTGAAGAACTTTGAATTGCTCGCATGTGAGGTGACAAATTGCTTTAACCTTTAGCTACTCTGTGTTACTTCTGACTCACCAAGGAATCGCAAGCCAAGGCTGAAGAAAGCACTTCATTTTATTCCTGAAAGAAGCAACTATATGTGAAATGCTTTTAAACTTAACAGTTATGAATACTAACATTGGATGTCAGGCAGTGCCTAGTACATCTGGATTTCCTTTACGATCAAGTGTGACATTTCATGCTAGAACTCAGAGTTTACATTTCCTTAAAATCAAGTCTGCCCAGGTGTCACTTTCCGGGCTCATTCCAAAAAGAGGCACCTTGAGGAACATTTTGTTCTTTCCCGTTTTTATACCTCATGCGACAGCACTCTTGTTGATTAAAGGTAATTTGACAAGTGGAATTTAAAAGAGGATTATTAAAACAGCTAGCAAAAAATGCAGCACCAGAAATTCTGAAAACCTACAGAAATGACTTCTTAAATGTATTCTTTAATAATTTATGTTTGACATTTTAGATTCTGAGCGGTTCCTGAGTGAGGAGAGAATTGGAACAGAGACAGCATGTTGTCTAAGATCTTACTTAGCTCGATGCATCTAGGTCGCCATGTTATAATTAGAGTAAATTCTGGGGGTTTCATGGCAATGAGGAACTCTGAGCAGTAGAGACACTTCATGCTAATAGGGATTGCATGGTAATCCTGTTCAAGTGTTGAGGTCAGTTTGATTTAAAGCTGTAAGTTGTTATTTAGTATTGGTCAGGGTTATATTGGTAGCAAGAAGCAGAGACACTTCTCAAGTGTGCTGAACACAAGTAGACTCTCTCCTAAGACCAGGAGTCATAAGAGGTCTGGGTTTTGCTAGGGTGGTGGTTTTAGATTCAAGGTTGCCCATGAACCTTAGTGGCAGGAGCTTATGCATTTTTCCTTTGTGCTTAACCATTCCTGGGATTGACCTGCATTCCGAGTGTCTGTGTCTTTCTGTCTCCTGGGCCAACCAGCTGTGGGTCAGGAGAATCAATGGCCTGTTGTCCATTAAGCAGGGGCAGTGGGTAGTAAATGATTCTGTGATTATATGGCTGAGGTATTATTCCAGAACACAGTATTATCAATAATGTTACTGGGAACAAGGGGGGAATGAATCTGGAGACAAGGTATTGTGGGGAAGAAGGTGTCACACTGAGGTTTGTTGGTGTTGAACAGGAGGTGACTGTAGGTATCCAAGGGGGTAAACGTAAAAAGGCATTTGGTTGGTTGAGTCTGAGCTCAGGACAGAGAGCAGGGCTGTAGAACTAGCTTTTGTTGTCCTTAGCACATAAGTAAGAGTTCAAATCATTAGCTCAAAGGAGACTTCCTAAGAAGAACATATGGTGAGAGAGGCAGTGTGCAGAAAAAGTGAGAAGAGAGTAAAACCATGTGGAACACCGACTTCTAAGGAACGGGCATAGGGGAAGCAAAAATACCCATGTAGGAGATAGTCATAGAATAGTCAGAGAGGGGGGAGACCTAGGAGAGAAGAATACCATGGAAACCAAAGACATACAATTTTAGAAAGGGTTGGGTCTCTATCATTCTCAAATGGGACAGAAGGGACCAGTAGTATAAGAATAGACAATTGACAGTTTGGGCACTATGAGGATTGTTGGTTGCCATTTCCAGAGCAGTTTTTGCAGAGTGGAGGCAAGTGTGGGGTGGGTAGGAGGTGAAAACCAGCTTTTCGTGGTTGGGAGAAAATGGGAATGGGAAGCAAAGATGTGGAGATAGTTAGAATAGAATATTTTTCAGACATAGCTGAACAGAAAGCAAGCACAGGGTTAGAGGTAGGGACCAAGCAAGGATACGGTTTTAGGATAGAAGAAATCTGGGTATGTTTATTAACCAGGGGCAGGTGACTGGAGAATGCAAGGGAACTGAAGGGTTGAAAAAAAATTACGGTGCTAATGAAGCTAAGAGAAAAGTAATGTGGAGCAAGATTCCACGTTATTGTGTTTTTCAGTGTAGGCAGTTTGTTTTGGCAGATGTGAAAAGTGCAAAACAAAACACGTCCAGAGAGATGGGAAAGGAGATGGGGCAAGGCTTCCCTTCTCCAAGTGAGGCTCCTGCATGTAGGCCAGCAGAGTGGGAGCACTTGACTGCAGCCGTTTTGAGCCCCTTCAGAGAACAAGCTCCCCAACAAGAGGGCTCCTGACAACGTGGGGGAAGGAAGCAACTCCCCAGAAGGGGCACGGGCTGTGCCCCATCCCGGGCCGCTTCACTCCTGCCCAGCACGCACCTTGACAGTTCCGAGTGAGAGGGTGTTAGGGGACTGAGTTGGATACCAGTAAGTAATTATGAAGTACATATAGGTAAGCTGTATTGTCTAATTAACTTTTAAATCAGTTTATTAGCTCATTGATTTCTGCCCCAAGTCTGTGTGTCTCTGATCTACTACTATTGTGATGGCATTTCCTCTCCTTTTCCTTTTTTCTTACCTATAGTGTTTTTCAAACAACAATGCTGTTGGTATAATGATGGCAGGAACAAATTGAAATCCCCAAATGTTCATTATAAACTATTTTTAAGCTACTTTGAACCATTTGGATCTGCCTAGTATTTTAGTGGGATTCAAAATACAGTGTCATTGATTGACTTATGTTTTATCTCTCTTTCCTTTAGAGCTTACCCCCAGGAAAAAATACTAATGAGAAAAAAAATTTCCAACATTTCCTCCAGCAAAAAGATTTAACAGAATACTCTCCACCACCCCAAATCCAACCAAGTGATTGAAGTGGCCCTAACAGTAGGAAAACTAAAATTTTTATGATCAGGAGCTTTCTGCAACTTAAAAAGTTGTAACCACTTCCTTCTGGTGTTGGAGATTCCAGACTGGCCTTCCCAATGGAGCTTAATCACACCATGTCAGCAGAGTGTGAGAGCAGAGACGGGACTCGGGAAGACATAGCATGGGACGTATATACAGAGCAATTTAGGAAATGTAACCATGTGCCATCTGGCCACAAAATAATTTACAGTCTCAACACAAATTCCTGATATTGCACCTTGGATTCCTTGAGACGTGAAGTCAGATAGAACAATTAATTATTTTTTGAAGTGTTTGTCATTAACAGCCTCAGTCAGCTATGCATGTTGTGATCAAAGCTCTAAGGATATCTGTAGACTCGTAGCAGCCAACATCTCTCTTTTTTTGTTCGGGCAGAGAAAAAGAACTCTGTACCTCAACCCGACATCCTGAATGTTTCACATCTACTTCATTTGGTGCTTCGGAATTGAAAAATTGACGACAAATAACAGATGCATTGTTTCCACTGGGAAGCAGTTACAGAGTTCCTCTTTTTTATACACGGATGACTCAGAATTAAAATTTTAAACTGGGGAAAGATAAAAACCCCAAGTAGTATTTGAGCAGAGCAAAACTGCTGAGAGAGGAGAAGCAAATAATAAAGCCTTGAAAGTATTCTGCAGTGTTGTGAAGAGAAGGAGGGATTAAAAATAGGTTCTCGTATCAGACAAAGAGATTGGAATCAGGCAGTGAGGTTTGACTCTAGGTTCAGGCACTTGCTAGCTCTGGGACAGTGGACAAATGGTACAGGTCTAGAAGCCCCAGTCTACCCATCTGCAAATGGGTGGCTGTGAGTTTTCAATGAAATGTGAAGCAATAAGCATAGCGCTTGGCCCATGAGAGTTGCTTAATCAGTCATTGTAATTAAAATGAGATCCTTAAGGGCTACATGAAATTGAAAGTGGGTCTGCTGAATAGACCGAAAATTGTGTATGTTGGAACCAGGCTGAGAGCTGTGGATGGACTGCAGGGAATGTGGCTGTGCTCTGAGAAGGGGGAAGCTAATCACTGGCAGCCATAGCGAGGAGCAAGCAGGCTCACCTCTCTTTAACAAGCAGTGCACCTGTTCAGTTTAGCTCAGGGAGTAAGAACAATGGCTACATGGAAAGTTTAAAAAAATACACATATTCCCCAACTGCCTAACTCCCCCCCGCCAGCTTAAATATCATTGAATGAGGGCTGGGGTAGGGTCCTGCAATCTGTACATTCAATGTGATCCTCAGTGGGTGTGATTCCTTAGTTCACAATCCACTGGGTTAGGGAATGAGGCCTAGAAGGACAAAGCTAGTTTAGAGAATCTGTATGTGGCGATGATTTAAAAACACCTGGGTGGTTTTGAAGCTCTCTGAAAATCTGAAATAAAGGCTACAGACCCTTTTAAAAATTTTGTCTGTACCCACTCATGAAAATTTGAGTAAGTGTTCATTTACCTCTGAAGCTCAGCCACACCAGGCTAAAGAAAACCCACTGTAAGTAATTATTTATGGAAACAGAACTCTTTGTGGCACAGATAACAACTAGTCAAATAAAAGGATTCTTTCCACTGGATCCTAGTGGGTTGTGACAGCGAGAGCTAGCTCTTCGTCAAAAACATGTGTCCTTGCTGTTATAGTGTGAAACTGTTGCTGGGAAACAACTTCATTTGTCCCAGCCTCCCTTACATCTAGGTGTGGCCATGCCAGTGGCCTTGCCAATGACATAGGAGCAGAGTGTGTCACTTGCAGGAAGAGAAGGTCACTTGCAGGAAGAGAAGGTGAAGAATGAGACACACCTTCTCCATCCCCTCTTCTTCTCACCTGCCAGCTGGATGAACACCCCTGGGATAACCTTGGAAATCACGTTGAAAATAGGAGAGCAGTAAATTGGATGGAGGTTGGGTCTTCAAACGCCACTCACAGGAATGCCGGCAGCTGACCAGGAACACCCATTCTGTTTTTATAGGCAGGAGAGAGAAATTTGTGTGTTCAGTGGCTGAGATTTCAGCGCTTCTGGTTCGTAGAGTCACTAGTGTTATCTTCACTAACCACGGTGAGGCTTTGGAACTACTGTAGAGGGTTTGGCCCTAGACCACTACTTGACGAATAAGTAGCGGGCATACTGTTTCCTGGCCTGGGTCAATAGGGTCACTTCCCCCTCTTGTGGGCGGTGAATTTCATAGGTGACGTAAGCAGTGAATGAAGCCAGTGGTGGAGCGAGGTCAGTTACTTCTTCCTCTGAGTCCTCTCTTGTAGTGTAAGCTGTGCTTTCAGCTCACTGTGTTCCTAATGGCACGGGTGGGGGAGGTCCCTTTTTGCTTCTGTAATCAGCACGCTGTCTATGCTTTAGCTTTGCCATTGAGAAAACAGGGGCCCTTCTCTTTCTTCTTGTTTCCTAGGTATGTTTTAGGGGTTGAAAGCAAGGCTTAATGCCCCTGTGGCAGAGACTTCTAGATGTTCACCAAATTCCTGTTCTCCTTTTCTTCATGAGCAAACAGCAAGGCACGTTTCCCAGCCTCCTGTGCTTTTCAGGATAGCTATGTGACTGGGTTCTTTAGCTCATAGAATGTGACTGGAAGTGAAACATGCCACATTTTCCCGGTCTTGAAAAATCTTCCAAGTGTGATCTTCCATGCCGTTTTTTCCCTTTTTGGCGGGCTTGGGGGATATGGCCATGAGAGCCTTGGAGGCTACATATTGAGGATGGCAAAGCCTCTTGTCAGTTTAGGTCCCTGAATGACTGTGAGGAGGACAACCCCACTGATCTGGTCACCTGCCCAGCAAGAAATAAAATCTGTTGAGTTTGAAGCAATATTCATTGTGGCAGCTAGTGTTACTCTAACCAATATAACCAGCAACTAAACTTTGGACCATACACTTCTCCTAAAGATTCTTAAAAAAATTTATACATAAATAAATATAACATACCTGTATGTGTATATGTAATGGATATAAATTTTATATATAAGATTTTACACAGATACTATACACATACAATTATGCACAAACACATATGTGAAAGGAAAACATTGATATTTTAATTGGAATGCCTGGAATATAATAGTAAGCCCAATCAGTATATACTCTAGAGACTTGATGTGGAAGGCAAGATGTTTGTTATTGGGGAAATCCCTTAACTTATCTTAGGACCCCATTTTTAGTGGGAAGTAGGGATGGCTTTGAAGCAGAAGTGGTTTTCATATTTTTCTTTTTTAGCTGTTTGTTCAAATTAAAATTTAGGGGGATTAACTTTACAATTGCTTCTTTTGAAAGGAGGGTGGAGGGCTGACTCCCATCAGATTAGATTAAGGATGGCTCTGTTGAAGCTTCCCAGAGGACCACTCACAAATATTCTGGAATATCTTCAGTTGCGTGAGCTCTAGAGTTTCTTATGGATATAACATATTCTCATCCTCCTGGAAAAACAAGTTTCTCCATTTTTTTGTTTCCAGCTGTGTTTAGTTGACAAGTAACTCTCCGTTCTGCTTCCACTTTCCTTTTTGATTAATAGTAACCTAACTAGGCTGAACTGGTGGGAATCCACTGATATTTTATCTTCTTTTCCAAGGGACCTGCATTTGAAAACAAGTTCCCAAGGGTCTGACCAAATTGCAATTTAGGA
Source organism: Ailuropoda melanoleuca (assembly GCF_002007445.2). Classification (NCBI taxonomy): domain Eukaryota; kingdom Metazoa; phylum Chordata; class Mammalia; order Carnivora; family Ursidae; genus Ailuropoda; species Ailuropoda melanoleuca. The sequence goes on from NC_048218.1 coordinate 173,254,505, forward strand.
ACTGTGTCAACACATTTGTAATTGCTTTTGTAGAGGAATCTTTGGTATCTGCTGTTAATGATAGAAATATTGTTACTATCCCTTTGAGCTTTGAGTTGAATTTTATTCCTACCTCTGAGTATATGCATTTGTACTGTGTGTATGTGTTTAATATTTATAGCAATGATCAATGACATCTTTGATTAGGGTCCTCTTTTAGCTCTACGGTGAGATATATCCATTTGTTAGCTTATGGTTTTAAACCTTATTCTAAAATATTATTAAATGAAAATGTTGACTGATTCGATCAGTCAGTGTCCCAGCAGAAAACAGATAGGGTACTTAAATGGAGTAATACATAAGGGTGGGGTTTTTGGAGCAAGGCAGAGCACAATAAATACCTGGGAGCTAGTAACTGTGGGGTGCTGTCACGAACCATAGGCCAGAAGAGGCAGAAGGAAGGCTTATTACCAGAACCCAGAGACGGAAAGGCAGACAGGTGCCTGAAAGGAGCTGTGGCTGGTGTTTGAGGGGTATTGCTAGCCCACAGCTACCTTGCGGGAAGGGAACAGGCATAAGTCAGTCAATTTTGCTCTGATCCTTCCCTTCCATCAGCAGGAAATTCCCAATTATCAACCACCAATGGAAGCCAGAGGGCAAAGGAGTCCATTTACAGAATCCATAGGCATCGACCTCAGGGGACAAAAGTGTTGAAGAGAAGGATAATAGAGGCTTGATTGGGAAGGACAAACAAAGTATACAGCCCAGGGCCATGGGTCTTTTTTATGAAATTTCAGAGTATTTATAAAACTTAGAGTAGCAATTAGTTCTCATGATTGAAGATCTGATCATTTATTTAAAGATGCTGTATCGTATGTAAGACCATTCTTAATTATAGAAATATAATAGCTCCAGTTCTTCTTTGTCCAGTATGATAGCAAACAGTCACACGTGGCTACTTAAATTAAGCTTAGTTGAAATTAAATAAAATTATAAATTCAATTCCTCAGTTCTGCTAGCCATGTTTCAAGTACTAGTTAGCTTCTTTGTAGCTAGGGACTATTGGATTGGATACCACAGATGCAGGATGTTACTACCACCACAGAACGTTTTGTTGGCTAGCATTCCTCTAGTTATTTCATTGTTAAATTGCCCAATTTCACTTTGACTTAAAATGAAAGTAAAATGACTTTGGTGATTATTCATTCATTTTTCCTGACATTCTAGACCACAGAAGTGTTAAATTAGTATCAGAAATTATAGCATCTTATTGTGAATGAGTTGGAGTCATTTGGGTGCATGCAAAAAAAAAAAATCAGCTCTGGCCAACTCAATCAAAAATGGAATATATTGGAAGGATCTGGTGGAACCTTAGAAGTGGAGTGGGAAGTGAGGGGAGGCTGAAGAGCCAGGAAAGCAGAAAAACCAGTAATTAAAGACCTGAGGGCTCTGAGACGGTCTCCTTACATGCTGAATGAAACCCCAGCTCCTTCTTTTTTTATTGCTCACAGAAAGGGTCTAGTTGACCACCAGAGGCTTGCGCCTTGACTGCCAGAAAGTGGGCACCTTGATCTATGGGTCCATTAAGGCTGCACACAATGAAGAAAGGGCCATTCTCCAAAGGAAATCTGGTTTGCTAGTACCAAGAAAAGGGGGGAATGGGTGAGGTGCTCCCAACTCCCAAAGCTGTTCAGTATAGTTCATCGTTTGGCTACCTAGCATCCATGTATATCCTTCCTGTATACATAGCATGCATTCTAAATGGGGGTGATGTTACTCTCAAGGGGGCAAAATTGGTTCTTAGGGGGAAGGGATATTAGATATTTGTGGTAGGCTTTTGGCCCCTCCAAGATGTGCATGTCCTGATCCCCAGAATATGTGACTATGTTACCTCACTTGGTAAGAAGGGACTTTGCAGATATGACTAAGTTAAGGATTTTGAGATGGGGAGAGGATCCTGCATTATCAGAGTGGGTCTGGTGTAATCACAACATCCTTCTCAGAGGGAAGCAGGCGGCTCAGAGTCAGTAATGTGATGACACAAGCAAGAGATTGGAGGAAGTTACTCTGCTGGATTTGAAGGTGGGGGAAGGAGCCAGAAGCCAAGGAATGCAGGGAGCCTCTAGAATCTGGAAAAGACAAGGAAATAGATTCTTCCCCAGACCTTTCAGAAAGAACAGAGACCTGCCAACACATTGATTGTTAACCCGGTAGAACTGATTTTGGACCTTGAGCTCCAGAACTGTAAGAGAAAACAATTGTACTTTATGCTGCTACATTGTAATAGTTTTTGCACGAATAAGAGCCAAATACAATATTTTAATGGTTTGTGGTTCTCCAAAGCTCAACCCTACATCCCAAAATCTTATTTCTTACTCTTTAATTTCTCTATTTAGGGAGAATTTAAATTAAATTTAATCTTTCTCCTTGGGGGCGATACTAATAAAAGTTGAGAAACACTAATAAAAGAGTTTCAAAAATGCTCTTACCTCTTAATGTTATTTACGACCTAAACTGTATTCACTCGTTTTCCTGAGGGAGAAAGCTTGAACTTGTGGCCAGTTCCTGCATTTCAATCAGTGTGTGAGATACGTAGGTGGTGTTTTGTTCCTTGTGGTTTCACTGTGATCTGTCCATCCTGATACTACCCACATTACGGACTAAATGACAAGGTTAATCACCATCACTAAACACCATTTTATGGTATTGGTGGAGGGCGCCGGCAAAGAGAAGGGCAATTACTAAAAGAAAAATGACTCATCAGTAAAGGGAGTATGAGTGAGGGCTAGAGTTTTTAGTTCTTGCACTTAGGATTTTTTCTGCACTACACATTTACAGCTCCCTTTGCCTGTGGTGAGGGTTGTTTGCCTGGTGATATGTCCCAAATATGCCTTCTTTAAATGTCTGAAACCCTGACCATCGTTTCATCATGGCCATTGATTCTTTCTGTTACCAGGTTTATCAAGGTATAAACAAAAACAGGTATAACCAAAAAAGTGGCACCTGCTTGATGTGTGTGAGTTCAGACATATGCATATACACCTTGAAACCATTATCACAATTGAGGTAATAAACATCCATCATGACTTCAAAGGTACCTTGTGTGTGCCCTTCCCTCGTGCTTTTTTTTTTTTTTTTTTTTTNTTTTTTTTTTTTTTTTTTTTTTTTTTTTAGTGGTAAGGAGGTTTAATGTGAGATCTGCCCTCTTAATAAATTTGTGAGTGCACCATACCCTGGTGTTGACTATAGGCATGGTGTTGTACAGATCTCTAGAACTTATTCATCTTGCATAACTGAAACGCTATGCCTGTTGAACAGTAGTGTCCCATTTCCTCCTCCCCCATCTCCTGGCAACCACCATTCTGTCCTCTGTTTTCAGGAATTTGCCTATTTAAGTTAACTCTTAGAAGTGGAATCACACAGGATTTGTCCTTCTGAAACTGGCTTATTTCATGTAGTATAATGTCCTCCAAGTTCATCTGTATTTTTGCAGATGATAGGAATTCTTTATTTTCTTATTTTTTTATTTTTATTTATTTATTTTTAATTTTTTTATTGTCTATATTATATTATATTATTGTCTATATTATTTTTAATAGTAATTTTTATTTTGTTATGTTAGTCACCATACAGTATATCCTTAGTTTTTGATGTAATGTTCCATGATTTCATTATTTGCATGTAACACCCAGTGCACCATGCAATATGTGCCCTCCTTAATATCCATCACCAGCCTGTCCCAATCCCCCACCCCCCTCCCCTCTGAAGCCCTCAGTTTTTTTTCGAGTCCACAGTCTCTTATGGTTCATTCCCCCTTCTGTTTACCCCCCCTTTATTCTTCCCTTCCTTCTCCTACCAGTCTTCCTATTTCTTATGTTCCATAAATGAGTGAAACCATATGATAATTGTCTTTCTCTGCTTGACTTATTTCACTTAGCATAATCTCCTCCAGTCCCGTCCATGTTGCTGCAAATGTTGGGTAATCGTTCTTTCTGATGGCTGAGTGATATTCCATTGTATATATGGACCACATCTTCTTAGTCCAATCATCTGTTGAAGGACATCTCGTCTCCTTCCACAATTTAGCTATTGTGGGCAATGCTGCTATGAACATTGGGGTTCATATGGCCCTTCTCTTCACTACGCCTGTATCTTTGGGGTAAATACCCAGTAGTGCAATGGCTGGATCATAGGATAGCTCAATTTTTAACTTTTTAAAGGACCTCCACACTGTTTTCCAAAGTGGCTATACCAACTTGCATTCCCACGAACAGTGTAAGAGGGATCCCCTTTCTCCACAGCCTCTCCAACGTTTGTTGTTTCCTGCCTTGTCAATTTTTGCCATTCTAACTGGCGTAAGGTGGTATCTCAGTGTGGTTTTGATTTGAATTTCCCTGATGGCTAATGATTTTGAACACTTTTTCATGTGTCTGTTAGCCATTTGTATGTCTTCATTGGAAAAGTGTCTGTTCATATCTTCTGCCCATTTTATGATTTGTTTGTTTCTTGTGTATTGAGTTTGAGAAGTTCTTTGTAGATATTGGATACCAGTCTTTTATCTGTAGTGTCATTTGCAAATATCTTCTCCCATTCCATGGGCTGCCTCTTATTTTTTTGACTGTTTCCTTTGCTGTACAGAAACTTTATCTTGATGAAGTCCCACCAGTTCATTTTTTCTTTTGTTTCTCTTGCCTTTGGAGATGTATCCTGAAAAAAGTTGCTGTGGCCGATGTCAAAGAGGTTGCAGCCTATGTTCTCTATTATTTTGATGGATTCCTGTCTCACCTCTAGGTCTTTCATCCATTTGGAGTTTATCTTTGTGTATGGTGTGAGAGAGTGGTCAAGTTTCATTCTTTTGCATATAGCTGTCCAATTTTCCCAGCACCATTTATTGAAGAGACTGTCTTTTTTCCACTGGATGTTTTTTCCTGCTTTGTCAAAGATTAGTTGCCCAAAGAGCCGAGGGTCCATTTCTGGGTTCTCTATTCTGTTCCATTGGTCTGTGTGTCTGTTTTTGTGCCAGTACCATGCTGTCTTTGTGATCACAGGTTTGTAGTATAGCTTGCAATCCTGCAACGTGATGCCCCCAGCTTTGTTTTTCCTTTTCAACAATTCCTTGGCGATTCGGGGCCTTTTCTGGTTCCACACAATTTAAGGGCTGTTTGTTCCAGTTGTTTGAAAAATGTCATTGGTATTTTGATCGGGATGGCATTGAAAGTGTAGATTGTTCTGGGTAGCATAGACATTTTAACTATGTTTATTCTTCTGACCCATGAGCATGGAATATTTTTCCATCTTTTTGTGTCTTCTTCAATGTCGTTCAAGAGTGATCTGTAGTTTTTAGAATATAGATCCTTTATGTCTCTGGTTAAGTTAATTCTGAGATAATGTATGATTTTTGGTGGNCGAGCTAACATATGATTTTTGGTGCTATTGTAAATGGAATGGATTCCCTAATTTCTCTTTCTCCAGTCTCATTGTTCGTGTATAGAAATGCAACTGATTTCTGAGCATTGATTTTGTATCCTGCCACATTTCCGAATTGCTCTAAAAATTCTAGTAATTTGGGGGTGGAGTCTTTCGGGTTTTCCATATAGAGTATCATGTCATCTGTGAAGAGAGACAGTTTGACTTCTTCGCCGATTTGGATACCTTTTATCACTTTTTGTTGTCTGACTGCTGTTGCAAGGGCTTTTAGTACTATGTTGAATAATAATGGCGAGAGTGGGCATCCTTGTCGTGTTCCTGATCTTAAGGGAAAGGCTTTCAGCTTTTCCCCATTGGGAATGATATTCGCTGTAGGCTTTTCATAGATGGTTTTTATGAAATTGAGGAATGTACCCTCTATTCCTACACTCTGAAGGGTTTTAGTCAGGAAAGGATGCTGTATTTTGTCAAATGCTTTTTCTGCATCAGTTGAGAGGTTCATATGGTTCTTGACTCTTTGCTTGTTGATATGATCTATCACACTGATGAATTTGCAAATGTTGAGCCACCCTTGTATCCCAGGGATGAATCCCACTTGGTCTTGATGGATAATCTTTTTAATGTACTGTTGGATCCTATTAGGTAGGATCTTGTTGAGAATTTTGGTGTCCATATTCATCAGGGATATCAGTCTGTAATTCTCCTTTTTGATGGGGTCTTTGCCTGGTTTGGGGATCAAGGTAATACTGGCCTCATTGAATGAGTGTGGTAGTTTTCCTTCTGTTTCTTTTTGAAACAGCTTCTGGAAAATAGGTATTATTTTTTCTTTGAATGTTTGGTAGGATTCCCCAGGGAATCCGTCAGCTCCTGGACTCTTGTTTTTGGGGAGGTTTTTGATCACTGCTTCAATCTCTTCATAATTAATCAGTCTTTTTAAATAATCAATTTCTTCCTGTTTCAGTCTTGGTAGTTTATAGGTTTCCAGGAAGGCATCCATTTCTTCCAGGTTGTTTAATTTAGTGGCATAAAGCTGTTGATAAAAGTTTCTGATGATCCTTCCTACTTCATTGGTGTTGGTTGTGATCTCTCCCCTTTCATTCATACTTTTATTAATTTGGGTCCTTTCTCTATTTTTTTTAATAAGTCTGGCCAGTGGCTTATGGATATTATTTATTCTTTCAAAGAACCAGCTTCTAGTTTTGTTGATCTGCTCTACTGTTCTCCTGGTTTCTAATTCATTGATCTCTGCTCTAATCTTGATCACCTGTCTTTTTGNTATTATTTATTCTTTCAAAGAACCAGCTTCTAGTTTTGTTGATCTGCTCTACTGTTCTCCTGGTTTCTAATTTTTTGATCTCTGCTCTAATCTTGATCACCTGTCTTTTTGTGCCTGGGTTAGGCCTGTTCTTCTGTTCCAGCTCCAGCTTCTTGAGGTGAGAATATAAAAACTGCATTTTAGATTTTTCTATTCTTTTGAGTGAGGCTTGGATGGCTATGTATTTTTCCCTTAGGACTGCCTTTTCAGTGTCCTATAGGTTTTGGACCAATGTGTCTTCATTCTCATTGGTCTCCAAAAATTGTTTGATCTCCTTCTTAATTACCTGGTTTACCCAATCATTCTTGAGCAGGATGGTTCTTAGTTTCCAAGTGTTTGAGTTTCTTCCAAATATTTCCTTGTGATTGAGTTCCGGTTTCAAAGCATTGTGGTCTGAGAATGCAGGGAATAATCTCCGTCTTTTGGTATTGGTTGAGACCTGTTTTGTTGCCCAGTATATGGTCTATTCTGGAGAAAATTCCATGTGCATTCAAAAAGAATGAGTATTCTGTTGTTCTGGGGTGTGGTGTTCTGTATATATCTATGAGGTCCATCTGGTCCAGTATGTCATTCAAAGCTCTTTTTTCTTTGTTGATTTTCTGCTTAGGTGATCTGTCTGTTGCTGAGAGTGGAGTGTTGAGGTCCCCTACTATTAACGTATTATTATCTATATGTCTGTTTATTCTGGTTAAGAGTTGGCTTGTGTATATAGCTGCTCCCCTGTTGGAGGCATAGATATTTATAATTGTCACATCCACTTGTTGGATACATCCTTTAAGAATAATATAGTATCCTTCTGTATCTCTGACTACAGTGTTTAGTTTAAAATCTAATCTCTCTGATATGAGAATTGCTACCCCAGCTTTCTTTTGAGGTCCACTGGCATGAAAATGGTTTTCCATCCCTTCACTTTCAGTCTGGATGTATCTCTAGGTTCAAAATGAGTCTCTTGTCAACACCAAATGAGTGGGTCATGTCTTTTTATCCAATCTGCAACCTGTGGCATTTTATGGGACCATTTAGGCCATTCACATTGAGAGTGATTATTGAGAGAGATGATTTTAATGATGTCATGTTGCCTGTGAAGTCTTTGTTTCTATAGATTGTAAATTTCTGTTCTGTATCACTCTTGGGGCCTTTTTACTTTTATAAAACCCCCCCATAGGGGCACCTGCATGGCTCAGTCGTTAAGCTTCTGCCTTTGGCTCAGGGTGTGATCCCAGAGTCCTGGGATTGAGCCCCACATCAGGCTCATCCTTTGGGAGCCTGCTTCTTCCTCTCCCACTCACCCTGCCTGTGTTCCCTCTCTCACTGACTGTCTCTCTCTCTGTCAAATAAATAAATAAAATCTT
>NC_048218.1:173262589-173265282 GCF_002007445.2 Ailuropoda melanoleuca
CCCCCCCCCCCCCTTAATGTCTCAGGTAGGGCTAGTTTGGTCGTTATGAATTCCTTCAGTTTCTTCTGATCCTGGAAGGTCCTTATCTCTCCATCAATTCTGAATGACAGCCTTGCTGGATAAAGGATCCTTGGCTGCATGTTCTTCTCAGATAGACTTTGAAAATACCCTGCCAACTCTTCCTGGTCTGCCAGGTCTCTGTAGACAGGTCTGTCGTTATTCTGATATTTTTTTCTCCCTTATATGTAAGGATTTTCTTCCCCCTGGCCACTTTCAATACTGTATCCTTGGATCTAATATTTGCAAATTGCACTATGACATGACGTGGTGTAGGTCTGTTCTCATTGATCTTGGGAGGGGTCCTCTCTGCCTCTTGGATATGAATGGTTGTTTCCTTTGCCATATTAGGGAAGCTCTCAGCTACAATTTGTTCAAATATATCTTCTAGACCTCTCTCTTTCTCCACCCCCTTGGGGATGCCGATGATTCTGACATTGGCATGTTTCATTGAGTCAGTAATCTCCAATAATCTATATTCTTGAGATTGGATTTTTTTGAGCCAGGTTTCTGTTTTAACTTTCTCTTCTACCAACCCATTCTCCAACTCACTAATTCGTTCTTCTGCCTCATTTACCCTGGCTGTCAGGGCGTCTAGTTTAGACTGCATTTGATTCATAGCATTTTTTATTGNCTCTGCCATATTTTTTTTTAATTTAAAGTTTTTATTTATTTACTTGACACAAAGAGAGAGCACAAGTGGGGAAGCAGGAGGCAGAGGGAGAGAGAGAAGCAGGCTCGACTCCCCACTGACCAAAGAGCCTGATGTGGGGCTCAATCCCAGGACTCTGAGATCATGATCTGAGCTGAAGGCAGATGCTTAACCTACTGAGCTACCCAGGTGCCCCCATTTCCTCCTTTTCAATGGTTGAGTAATATTCCACTTAGGTCTATACAAGTATCCCCCACTGTTTGAATGTTTGCTTTACAACATTTTGCTTTTATGAAAGACTTACATTACTACCTGCTTCCACCAATGGAAAGAAACCCAAAAGGATTTTCACTTTTAGGAAAAAAGGTGAAAAGAGTGTTCAGTGTTTGTTTTGAACTGAGCCAACCTGAGCCTCAGGAGTGCCCCCACCAAGTTTCTTCACCAAGAACTACACTCAGCAACTCAGCATCAAGCCGCCATAGCTCTGAACAGTGTCTGTGAGCATCTATGCTTTATCTCGATTTATTTTTTGTATCCATTAGCAAAATATGTCCTCAAGTATCAGAAAAGCCTATGAGAAGTTATTTTGGGGGTTGGGAAATGCTAAAAATTTTGTCATATGAATTAATGTTAATTGCTTCCTTGATTTATGAAAGGAATGTTCCACTTATAATGAGAGAAACCTGTGGCACATTTTTTTTTATTCATTCATCTGTCATTTTTATTCATTCATCTGTCAATGAACATTTGATTTGTTTCCATATCCTGGTTATTGTGCATAATGCTGCAGTGAGTGTGGGGGTGAAGATATCTCTTCAAGATCTTGGTTTCAGTGTACCCAGAAGTGGGATTGCTGGATCACATGGTAGTTCTGTTTTTCTATTTTGAGAAACATCCATACTGTTTTCCATAACAACTGTACTACGTTACATTCCCACCAATAGTGAAAAGAGTTTCAATTTCTCCACATCCTTGACAATACTTATCTTTTTGTTGTTGATAATAGCCATCCTAATAGATGTGAGGTGATATTGTGGTTTTCACTTGCATTTCCCCAATCCTCAGTGATGGTGAGCACCTTGTCTATATCTGGTAGTCATTTATATGCTTTCCTGGGAGAAATGTTTATCCGAGTCCATTGACCACTTTAAAAATCAAGTTATTAATTTTTATCACTAAGCAGAATTGCAAAAGAATGTGTTCCAGGGAACTACCTGGGTTCCAGCCATTCGCCCTGAACCCATTTTATAGTAGTAACTACTTTAGGATCTTGGTCAACAAGATGTTTTGCCTATTTTCCCAACAGCATGAGGATCCCAGCTTGTCAAGAGCTTTGTTTCAGTGCATTGTTCTTGGTGCTCTGTGGTAGAAAGTCTTCCCTTGTATAGGAATTTGCATCTTTGTGTGGTAAAAACCTCTATACAACTCCGGTATTTGGGGCTAGGAGACAAAACACTTGGTGGTGGATCATTATAGGTGACTGGGAGGAAGCTAAACTGACTTTTAGAAGGCAGTGACATTTTTTAAGCACAGGAGTGGTATGATCAGCTTTGTATTTAGAAAATAGGGCTGCATTTAATTTATTGTCTGAATTATTCTTTAATTAGTTGATGATCAATACAACTCAAAATAAGTTTTGCAGTAATTTTCCCAGTTCCCTGGGGCTGCTACCAACCTGAACCACCATAAATTAAAATTTCCTCTTGAGGATTTTTTCAGATCACGTAGATAGTGTGAACTCAGATTGCAAATGTGGTGTAGGAATGGCTAATGGGTAGGAATTACTAGGGTAAATATGTGTATTTTTTCTCCTTTAAGAGAGCTTAGTTGACATAGGTGAGTTTCTTTTCTGTTCCATTGCATGCAGTGGGGTTTATGTCTCACTTATCCTTACACAACGGGGGTGACAGGAGCCACTTATTAGATTAGTCAGCCTTTAGGAGTCCTGGGCTTTATCTCACATCCCCTACCTCGTAAGTAGGTG
>NC_048218.1:173265382-173265689 GCF_002007445.2 Ailuropoda melanoleuca
ATGTTTGTTTCCCTTGCTAGATTAGGGAAGTTTTCAGCTACAATTTGTTCAAATCTCTCTTCTAGACCTCTCTCTTTCTCCACCCCCTTGGGGATGTCGATGATTCTGACATTGGCATGTTTCATTGAGTCAGTAATCTCCCATAATCTATATTCTTGAGATTGGATTTTTTTGAGCCAGGTTTCTGTTTTTACTTTCTCTTCTACCATCCCATCCTCTAATTCACTAATTCGTTCTTCTGCCTCGTTTACCCTGGCCATCAGAGCGTCTAGTTTAGACTGCATTTGATTCATAGCATTTTTTATTT
>NC_048218.1:173265724-173271000 GCF_002007445.2 Ailuropoda melanoleuca
GCGTCTAGTTTAGACTGCATTTGATTCATAGCATTTTTTATTTTTGCCAGATTCGCTCTCATTTCCACCCTTAGAGATTCTATATTCTCTTTAATATTTTGTTAATATTTTTTCCAGCCTACACATCATCTTGACCATTGTTACTCTGAACTCCATTTCTGACAATTTGGTTGTATCCATATCCACCAGTTCTGTGGCAGAGGCCACAGACTCATTATCTTTTCTTTTTTGGGGGGGATTTCTCCTCCTCGTCCTTCTGATGAGGAGAGGTTGCAGGGATGCCCAGAGCCCAAATTATTGACCAGGATCCAGGCAGTGTGCACTTGTTTTATAGGGACCTTAGGGATGTGGGCTCCTTGATTTTTCAGCCTGCCTTCTGGGGGAGGGGCCTGCCATACTGATACTCAGGCAACCCTGTTTGGGTAGAGTCTCTGTGTCCCCTGCGAGGGAGGATGGGGATGGGCACAATGTGAACTGATATTTTCAGGCTTTTGTTCTCTGGCGGCTTTCCCTGGTGGTTTTCTGTGACTCTTCTGAGAGTCAGAGCAGCAGTGGCCATATCCTAGCCTCTGTCTCAGAACAGAGAGATCGCAGTCTGCTCTCCACTGAGCTCTCCTGGCCACCTTAACTCTGTTTCCGTCAGTGCTGCTAAAAACCCCGCAGTGTCCCAGGATGTGTGCCCCACTGCCGCTCTCCCAGTCCTCACTCCCAGGGCTGGCAAGTCTCTGTCCTTTGTGCTTCTAACACTGCCAGCTGCCCCTGGTTTCCGCGTGTGGTCCCGAGCTCCCTGTTTCAGTGTTGTTTTCTGTTTGGTTGCACGCATGCTCCCTAGCTCCTGGTATCAGTCCGGTTCCAGTGAGCACTCCAGAGCTCCGGTTTTCAGTCTGGTCGTGTGCGTGTGCATGCACGCGTTTCCTGGCTCACGGTCTCAGTCTGCTTTCTAGCGGATGTGGTCCTCGAGTCTGGCCCACTCCCCAGTGCAGGTGGCTACTGCTTCCTGGTACCTGAGCACCTTGGCTCCCTCCCCCTTCTGTTTATCTTCCAATATCTGTTCAGGGATTCATGACTCCCCGCTTCANTGCGGGGATTCATGACTCCCTGCTTCGTACCTCAATACTCAGCACTGGAGATGTTCATTTGTAGAGATCCAGATGTATCTTCCTATGTCTCAGGCTGATTTTGAGGGTGTTCAGGATGGTCTGGTAGATCTCCAGCTGGATTCAGGGGACCAGCTGAAAAAGGGGTCCCCTCCTCCTCTGCCATATTTTTTTTTAATTTAAAGTTTTTATTTATTTACTTGACACAAAGAGAGAGCACAAGTGGGGAAGCAGGAGGCAGAGGGAGAGAGAGAAGCAGGCTCGACTCCCCACTGACCAAAGAGCCTGATGTGGGGCTCAATCCCAGGACTCTGAGATCATGATCTGAGCTGAAGGCAGATGCTTAACCTACTGAGCTACCCAGGTGCCCCCATTTCCTCCTTTTCAATGGTTGAGTAATATTCCACTTAGGTCTATACAAGTATCCCCCACTGTTTGAATGTTTGCTTTACAACATTTTGCTTTTATGAAAGACTTACATTACTACCTGCTTCCACCAATGGAAAGAAACCCAAAAGGATTTTCACTTTTAGGAAAAAAGGTGAAAAGAGTGTTCAGTGTTTGTTTTGAACTGAGCCAACCTGAGCCTCAGGAGTGCCCCCACCAAGTTTCTTCACCAAGAACTACACTCAGCAACTCAGCATCAAGCCGCCATAGCTCTGAACAGTGTCTGTGAGCATCTATGCTTTATCTCGATTTATTTTTTGTATCCATTAGCAAAATATGTCCTCAAGTATCAGAAAAGCCTATGAGAAGTTATTTTGGGGGTTGGGAAATGCTAAAAATTTTGTCATATGAATTAATGTTAATTGCTTCCTTGATTTATGAAAGGAATGTTCCACTTATAAATGAGAGAAACCTGTGGCACATTTTTTTTTATTCATTCATCTGTCATTTTTATTCATTCATCTGTCAATGAACATTTGATTTGTTTCCATATCCTGGTTATTGTGCATAATGCTGCAGTGAGGGTGGGGGTGAAGATATCTCTTCAAGATCTTGGTTTCAGTGTACCCAGAAGTGGGATTGCTGGATCACATGGTAGTTCTGTTTTTCTATTTTGAGAAACATCCATACTGTTTTCCATAACAACTGTACTACGTTACATTCCCACCAATAGTGAAAAGAGTTTCAATTTCTCCACATCCTTGACAATACTTATCTTTTTGTTGTTGATAATAGCCATCCTAATAGATGTGAGGTGATATTGTGGTTTTCACTTGCATTTCCCCAATCCTCAGTGATGGTGAGCACCTTGTCTATATCTGGTAGTCATTTATATGCTTTCCTGGGAGAAATGTTTATCCGAGTCCATTGACCACTTTAAAAATCAAGTTATTAATTTTTATCACTAAGCAGAATTGCAAAAGAATGTGTTCCAGGGAACTACCTGGGTTCCAGCCATTCGCCCTGAACCCATTTTATAGTAGTAACTACTTTAGGATCTTGGTCAACAAGATGTTTTGCCTATTTTCCCAACAGCATGAGGATCCCAGCTTGTCAAGAGCTTTGTTTCAGTGCATTGTTCTTGGTGCTCTGTGGTAGAAAGTCTTCCCTTGTATAGGAATTTGCATCTTTGTGTGGTAAAAACCTCTATACAACTCCGGTATTTGGGGCTAGGAGACAAAACACTTGGTGGTGGATCATTATAGGTGACTGGGAGGAAGCTAAACTGACTTTTAGAAGGCAGTGACATTTTTTAAGCACAGGAGTGGTATGATCAGCTTTGTATTTAGAAAATAGGGCTGCATTTAATTTATTGTCTGAATTATTCTTTAATTAGTTGATGATCAATACAACTCAAAATAAGATTTGCAGTAATTTTCCCAGTTCCCTGGGGCTGCTACCAACCTGAACCACCATAAATTAAAATTTCCTCTTGAGGATTTTTTCAGATCACGTAGATAGTGTGAACTCAGATTGCAAATGTGGTGTAGGAATGGCTAATGGTTAGGAATTACTAGGGTAAATATGTGTATTTTTTCTCCTTTAAGAGAGCTTAGTTGACATAGGTGAGTTTCTTTTCTGTTCCATTGTATGCAGTGGGGTTTATGTCTCACTTATCCTTACACAACGGGGGTGACAGGAGCCACTTATTAGATTAGTCAGCCTTTAGGAGTCCTGGGCTTTATCTCACATCCCCTACCTCGTAAGTAGGTGTCAAAATGGAAGCTCAAGGTCTTGCAACTTTAATAAAAATCTTCAAGTCAAAATTAGGCCTTGGCGTTCTTTTATCTCCTAGAGTTTCCGGGTTACTTTATTTTTGAGGCTTGATACCTTTATTACTTTTCTGTTAGTTCAGTGATGCATTTAAAAAAATAGTTAAAAATTTTTACCTGATATTTTATTTTATTGTAAAGGTTGTTTGGGATATCTGTCACACTGTCAAATGGAGATGTCCTTACGCCTTTATTTCAAAGATAAAGAAACACAGACTCAAAGTTACCATGACTTTCCTAAGATCACACAGCCCTTTGACAACCAGATATCCTCTGTGGGAAACTAAGTGTAAGACAAGGCCAAAGTCAGCTTTTCTGACAACACCTGGCACCTTGCCTTTACCTCTGTTCTTAAAAGAGATCAATGTTTGAATCAAATGTAATTTGACTATATGAAATAGAACCTATTAAAAATATGCCGTGACAGAAGACGGATTTGGTAGATCTTACAGAACTCAAAGGTAGGATATGCAGTCTGACCTTAGGAAGGGTTGGCACTGGATGTGAAAAATCATACAAGTGCTAGGCAGTTACTCTCCCCGGCTCTCCTGTCCTCAGGGTCTCCAGCTCTCCAGTTCTCTTGTGTCTGTTTCGTTCTTTCTTTCTTTCGTTCTTTCATTCTTTCTTTTTTTTTTTTTTGTTAACTGACTCTCTTTATATCATTTTGAATTAGGTGAAAAAATGACCATTCCAGTATTTTAAAATTTATCTCATAGCTAAAATATTCAACAGGAACTGACTGGGGTCTCTTAGTTCAAACTCCAATAAAATGATCATTGTGAGACATGTAATTGGCTTGGCTTAGGCTTTTTCTTCCCATCAGCTTTGGCCAGAGTGGCACCTTGGGATATGACAGCAGACTTTATGAAAATATGGTATATATATCTATATCTGTAGTATATGTGTGGTATATATGGTATATATATGTGGTATACATATATATAACATATAATACTTATTATATAATATAAATATAATTATA
Source organism: Ailuropoda melanoleuca (assembly GCF_002007445.2). Lineage (NCBI taxonomy): Eukaryota > Metazoa > Chordata > Mammalia > Carnivora > Ursidae > Ailuropoda > Ailuropoda melanoleuca. The sequence continues at coordinate 173,270,023 of NC_048218.1, forward strand.
TAATATATGTTATATGTATATCTATCTATATATATATCTTAACTAGGCCATGAATTACTGTGGAATATTGGGGCACACCAACAACTTGGGCACTTAAAATAATGCGATGGCTTCTTGTACCTTTTGTTAATCAAAAGTAAGACAAAAAAATCTTTGCCTTTGTATTAACCTTTGCTCATGTAATATGCTTGGAAGAATGATATTTATTCCTTTTCAAGGTCATTTTGAAAGAGCCACTAAATGTGATTTAATGTGTTATTCCAAGCAGTGAATGCCAAATATAAGTTGCAAAAAAAAAAAAACAAAAACAAAACAAAAACAAAAAAAAACCTTTTTGAGCCTGACTCCTGTAGAGAGTAGTCACCAGAAAGAAGTCAGCCTATAGGTAGATTTAATGAATGGGATGATCCATCATGAACAGGACAAGACCTGCTTGAAATTGCTACTGATTATAAGCCTGTTACAGATGTTTTATTCAACTAAGAGTCTATAGATCTGTTCTTTCTTTGGTTTATTTTATTTCTTGCAATGATCATATCTGAAATTCAGGTCCTTTTGAATGCTGGGTAGAGGAAAAGAAGATAAATGCAATTGTATGTGTGTGTGTGTGTAGGAGGGGTAGTTATTTTGAACAATCAAAGGAAGTATCTTCTAAGGATTAGAGAACTACATTTACAGGAGGAGATTTGAGGTTATATTTGTTACATTTTTTTAAACACTGATTTTTTTTATTTTTTAAAGATTTTATTTATTTAAGAGAGAGAGAGAGAACACACAAGTGGGGGGAGGGGCAGAGGGAGAATGAAAGAGAGAATCCCAAACAGACTGTGCTTAGCAAACAGCCTGATGCAGGGCTCAATTTCACAACCCTGAGATCATGACCTGACCCAAAATCGAGACTCAGATGCTTAATGGACTGAGCCAGCCAGGTACCTCTTAAACGTTTTTTTTTTTTTTTTTTTTTTTTTTTTTTTTTTT